>NC_091678.1:29160551-29405551 GCF_030179915.1 Drosophila takahashii | reverse complement strand
TAGCTCCTGTGTAATCCACACCTGTGGCTTCGAACGCTCGATTCGGCGGATTAACACGATGGTATGGAAGATCTCCCATTAATTGTCGAGAGGGTTTAGGGCGATGCTGAAAGCACGCCACACACTGTCGAAGAACTCCTTTTACCGCTTGTTTTCCATTAATGATCCAAAACTGCTGCTGGGTGATCGCACGAGTAAGTTGCACTCCTCCATGCATGGTGTCCAGATGGGCGTTTTTTATGACGAGGTCCGTAAAGTGATGTGACTTAGGTAGGATGATAGGCGTGCGTTCTTGAGTGGTGAGCTGCAAGGCGTTTCGGAGTCTACCCCGCACTCTGAGGATCCCTTGGGCATCTATGAATGGCGACAGTTGGCTAAGCTTGTTAGAATTTGGGAGCGATTTATTTGTTAGCAACTTGGACAGTTCGTTAGAGAATGCTTCCTGTTGGACAATGCGAACCAGAGTAGACATTGCCTTGGAAAACTCCTTTACGCTGATTGGTCCTGAAAGCGGAGCCTCCTTTTTGCAGCGAGCATTATGGATAAAGCGATTAATGAATGCTGTGGAAAATACAAGTCGATTGTATGACGAAAATGACTCAACAAAGCACACTGGGCCAGAAAGTTAATTTTTTGGCCAAAAATCTGTAATTTCTTTCCTAGGACAGTTAGAAGGATGCAGTTTTTTGCGTTTTTTTCTTAAAAGATTGAACTTTCCAACGAACTAAAAGTAAAATTTCTTGGAATTTTATATGATATAGATAATCCAGACCAAAGTCGGAAAATTTTACGTACTTTTCGGTTTTTTAAATTTAAAAAAATAACTAGAAGACGCACTTTTTCCATTTTCGAAAACAATAAAGTATGAGATAAAACAAACTAACAAAAATTAACATCACTAAAAAATATTATGTCACTTAAGATTTATGAACCGTTAAAAAGTGCAACTTTCGGAGGCTCCCACATCAACGTGTATCAAACAATCGATTTAAAAAAAATTTCTATTTTTTTGTTCTTGTTACCTTTTAAGTTTTATATAATCAAATTATGTAAAAAAAAATGTTTAAAAATATTGTTTTTTTGATTTGTTTAATGTTAATTTGACATATTCTGAAGTCATCACAAAAGTATGCTACATTTTTATTTGCATAGTCCTGATTAAATAGATAGATATAGGTTTGGAAAATACCATAATCGATTAGTGTACGTAAAAAGTAGATTTTAGATGTTAGTCACACTAAAATCAAATTTTTGAGCGCAAAATGTTCACCAAAACCTGAAGAAATAAAGTATGGCATACTCTTGGGCTCTCTTAGCTAAGCTCTTCAAAATAGCTCGACTTCGAGTTAAGCCTTCAATTAAAACTTAAATTACCGAAAACTAAGGCAAAACCGCATCGAGTCGGTGGGCTACGCTTTTAGTAAATTGATCAACGAATTTTTTTTTGAAGGAATGAACTAATTTGGGGATGGCACTCGAAGGCACTCGAAAAGCAAAGTACTCATTTGCTGAAAAAAAGCGTAAAAATTAACAATTACATTTATTTTAGCAAACAAGCAAGACATAAGAGCTATATTATATTTTTTACTTGTTGAAAATAATCCCTTCTGCAAGTTTCGGAAAGAAGTCGAACAGCAACATCAGCATCTTTGACTTCTAAATTTTTTTTCATTTCCATCAATATTTTATGAATTTTTCACTTTGAAAATATGGTAAAAGAAAACTACTTGCCCGAATTCTTTGAAACTTTGGCATAAATTAGTTTAATGTATTATAAAAAGGATCCCAAACTCAATTTGGTCATTTTCTTAAAAAAGAAAAACGTATTTTTGGCCAAAAATCTGATCGGCTGGCCCAGTGTGCAAAGGAGTCAGTGGATGAACAGGTGTGAGCGTGTATAACCTTTGCTGCCTGCTCTTCGCAGAGTGTGCTCGGATCTGGAGATGTAGGAGTTACCTTGGGCCAATGATCTTCGGGTTCCTGCAACCAGTCTGGGCCGTTCCACCAGAGCTTATGCTGCGCTAGCTGTAGTGGTGTTAAACCGCGCGTTGCACAATCCGCAGGATTGTCCTGTGTAGCCACATGACCCCACTGTAAAGCAGAGCTGACCTCTTGTATACTGCCAATTCGATTGGCTACAAAAGTCTTCCACCTGCATGGATCTCCATATATCCAGTGAAGTACGATCAGACGCCATCTGACCAGTAGTGCACTGTGACACGCATATGAGGCACGTGAAGTTGCTGCTGGATCCATGTGGCAAGTTTGGCAGCCAGAACTGCTCCTGAGAGCTCCACTCTTGGTATGGTGAGAGGCTTTGTTGGTGTTACCCTACTGCGAGCTGCGACTAAGTGTGTGTGTATTCTTCCAGCCGTGTCGAGTACTCGAAGGTAGGCACATGCTGCATACGCGAGGGACGACCCATCGGAGAACATGTGCAATTGAATCGAGATCGCGTTGCCGAAGTCGCAGCCAAACCAGCGTGGTACTCGAATGTGTTGAACTTCTGGAAGCTGTTCGAGATATTGCTGCCAACGCTCGGCCAAAGATTCTGGTAACATGTCATCCCAATCGAGTGCACTGTAAGTGCCATCAGGTTTCTGCATACGGAAACTCCATTCGTCCTTGAGGAGAATCTTGGACATGACTATCACGGGTGCTAAAAATCCTAATGGATCGAAGAGCCGCGCCACTGTTGATAAAAGAGATCTTTTCGAAAGTGTGGCATTGATCGCGAAATGGATTTTGAATCCGTAGACGTCAGGGCTGGGCTGCCAGTACAGTCCAAGAGTTTTAATACTGTCTTTATTGTCCATTTCGAAGATTGAGTGGTTGCAGAGATCTACTTCGGGAATATCGCTAAGCAACGCTGGATGGTTTGCTGCCCATTTGCGAAGATGCATACCGGCAGAGCGGAGGGCTGCTATGACATCGTTTCGTACTCGAATGGCACCGTCCGTGGTCTTATGGCCGCTTTGTACGTCATCCAAATAAATCTCCCTTTGCAGCACCTTTTCTGCTAGCGGATAATTTTCTCGTTCGTCCTGAGCTATTTGGTGGATCACTCGAATCGCCGTGTATGGCGCTGATGCCGTTCCGAAGGTAACTGTGGTAAGACGGAACTCTTTCAACTCTCCGGTTTTGTCACGCCACCAAATGCGCTGGAACTGAGAGTCCTCTGGATGCATGTCGATACATCGGTACATCCTTTGGATGTCAGCCACGAAAACGTAGCGATAACAACGCCAATTTAGGATGACTCCTCCCAAATCGTTCTGTAGAGCTGGGCCAGTACATAAGATGTCATTCAGTGATTTCCCGTTGGAGCTCTTACAAGAGGCGTCGTAAACTACCCTGAGTTTAGTAGTCAGGCTGTCCTCCTTCAGGACTGCATGGTGTGGAATCGTGCTGCAAAAGACGCCGAGCTTCCCATTTGTGTTAGTCTGAGAGTGACTGTCTTCGCTTGTAGTGACTTCCTGTATTTGCTGTAGGTCAAAATATTCCTCGATTGCTTGGACATATTGTTGATGAAGCTGATCGCGATGCTGCAGTTTTCGCTCTAATGCGTGGAAACGATTCAAGGCTATATGTTTTGACCGGCCTAGCACTTGTGACGGGTCGAATAATGTTTTCAGCGGTAAGCGTACCATGTATTTTCCGTTGGGCTGTCGAACATGGGTTTGACGAAAGTGTTCTTCACACCATCGTTCCTCTGTGGTGAGTTGGCGTTCAGACGGCACGCTATCTAGCTCGAAGAACCTTTGCACCAGATGATCGAGCTTCGTGACGTAGCAACGGACGTGATGGAGTGTGTCATGGATTCCATCACTGGTCCAAAAACAATCCAACCAAGAAGAGTGTTTTGTGCGATTGGTTCCTTATGAGTTCCTCTTCGAATTTCTGGGAGCATCAATTGTGGAATGAGATCAACGCCCACAAGCACGTCAATACGACTGGATCGGGCAAAATTGGGATCGGCGAGTTGCAATCCTTGAAGGTGTTGGAATGAGCGAGGGTCGATATCCGATTTTGGAAGGTGCCCTGTAAGTGTACGGAGAATAAATGCAGTGGATACAAACGATGTAAACTGGGAACCTGAAATCGAGCTTAAGACAAAATTGGTACTATGTCGACAACGGTTGTGAGAAGAATCGCCGATCCCTGTTATTTCCGCAGATATGGGGGTGCGTGAGAGACCCAGCGTTTGTACTACGCTTTCGGTGATAAGTGTTCCTTCCGAGCCATGGTCAATCAACGCTCTGGCCAAAACAGATTGTCCCGTTTGGTTGTTGACAATTCGGATTAGGGCCGTGGCGAGAATCGTGGTGGATGGATTTCGATGTGTGGCAACTGCGCTGAGGAGTTGCGTCTCGTTCGAAGCCGTTGAGCCGGGGGCTAAGCTGTGCTGTTGAGACAAAACAGATGAGCGGGATGCTGCGCTCTGTTAGGGCCCTGCGCGCTATGGACACCATTCGTTGGCTGTCGCGATAGGGCAGAGTTGGTAGGATGTTGTGCTACGTTCAGAAAATGCAGTAGCGTATGATGGCGTTGGCCGCACTGCAAGCAATTGCGAGTGCTGCTGCAGTGGCTTAGCGCGTGGCCTGTGCTGAGACAATTGAGGCATGCTTTGATGCGATCGGCGATCGTCTTACGAGCAAAGCAATCCTTCGCGAGAAAACTGGGGCATCTCCTGATAACATGGTTTTGTTGGCAGAGAGTGCACTGGGGTGCTCCCATGTTAGTAGTCACATGAAAACTGTGGCAGTTAGTGGAATTGAAGGTGGATCGGTTAGGCGCACGTGGATGGGAAGATTGTCCTGGAGTTGACCGAGTTCCTAGTGGTTGATTTCGATTTTCGATGAGGTCGATGCTAACTAGGCGCTCCAGAAGGAAAGTCTCCAACATCGAAAAGGTTGGAATCACGATGGAGCTCCCCAACGAGTGCTCCCACGCTTGCGTTGTGCTGCTTGGCAGTTTGGTTAACAGATGATGCATTAGCCAGTGATCGCAAGAATCAATGTTTATTTTTAAACGACGAAGATCACTAATGCAAACATTAGCCAGGGCTAGCACGCGCCTGATACCTTCTTCTGCTTCCTTGGGAACCGACTCGAGACCATAAAGTGCCGCCATGGTGTGCATAAAATGGAGACGTGGATTGTTGTAGCGCTTGACGAGGAGATTTCAGGCTACAGTATACCCAGAATCCGTTAAGGCCATGTGACTGACATCCTGGTCCCGCCCTTCAGGCAAGGCCTGCTTGAGAAAGTGGAACTTCTGGATGTTAGCGAGAGTGTTGTTATCATGGATAAGTTGTAGGAAACCATCGTAAAACGAGGGCCAATCTGTAAAGCTTCCCGAAAAGCGTGGAACTGGAAGCTTCGGAAGCGGAATGTTGGATGATAACGTTGGTGTGACGGACCCGATTGGTGGGGGAATTTGGGCTACAGCTGAGAACTTGGTGTCGTAGTCTTCCGAGATGTTGCAGAAGATTTGCTGATACTCCTCAACAAACCGATCGTATTGGTTGTCTGAGAAATATACATGTTGACTGGGACACATCTGATCGACCAATTGTTGGTGATTCGCATCAAACTGGGTGAATAAATCCTTTAACGTGCCAAGTCGCTGAAGAAAATAAGGTTTGGATTTTCGGGCTTGGCCATCCTTCTTGAAGTTACGATCGAGTTGCGTCAACCTGTTCCATAAATCCTTCTGTCTCGCGTGCAATCCAGCGAACGGATCGGTTGGGGAAGGATTGGCTGGTGAACCTGTCTTTTTATCGTCGTTACCCATAGTGTTATTGAATTTACAACAACGCACTTGAAATCACAGAACTCACATACAAACACTCACCGGCTTCCAGTCAGTCTGTGTAGCAGTAGCCGCAATCTCTCGTTCAGTTGTCCGTTATTCGTCGCGCAGCGATCCCGTGTTCTTCGGTCCGTTATTCGTAGAAAGAGTGGATCCACTGGCACAATTTAATAGCCGTTGGCTTTGTTTCAGATTATTGCGACCAATTGTTTGTTCCAAATCAATTCAAACTCCATTCATTGGCAAGCTTAACAACAGTTCCCCTCATGGGCCACCAAAAATGTTGTGACTGCGCCGATAGAACACGGGAGTCAATGATTAGCAGAAGTCTGCTATGGGGACTTTGCTGTTGCTCGTTAAGAAAACAAATGGTTTTACTTCAATAGATTCACTTGAATTTAATTTGAATTGATTTTGGAGAGCAAACAATGGTTGGCAATATAAAATGTGTGTTCAGCTTTCTTCGTTGAGATCGTAAAAATCGTAATGGCTGCTGAACTTAGAGATGGGTCCGTTGCTCCAAGCAGGACCGGGTCTGGTATCGATAGGAATCCATGAGGTATCGATTATAGGGTTGTGGTATGCACTAACGTTAAGTCCTGAACGTTACGACAACAAATGACCGTACAAGACACTTGCAGCTAAAGGTTGCAAACAGATTCACACGATTGTTTTCCCCCACCAGTGGCAAGAGACAAAAGTGTTGAAAAAAAATAAGCATAAAGATATATAAAGAGTCTTTTTTGTTTTTTTAAGCACCTTAAATATTCTGTTAAAAAAAAAACAGCTAAAGGTTGCTACCTATTGTGCGTTTCCGAGGCCATAACATCGGAAAAATAAAAAACATAAAAAGTGTGTCTTTTTTTTATAAACTAAACAACATCAGACATAAAAAAATAAATAATAATAATTTGTGAAAAGTGAAATTAACACTTGGGAAAATCAAAAAAAGAATAGACACAAGTGAAATAAAAAATTTCTAAAAAATATATTAATAATATTAATATAGAAAAAGTGCCTACAAATGCTAGCCAAAGAGCTAAGCTAAATAAAGTGCCTATAAATGCTAAAAGACAAAGAGCTAAGCAAAATAAAGTGCCAACAATGCTGAAAAAGCATTAAAAATTACAAAAACCTGAGAACAAAACAACAACATAAAATTACATCTCAAAGACAAAATTGAAAACAAAAAAAAAAAAAAAAATCTATGTAAAAAGAAGAAAACAAGACCAGCGACCCCAGCAAGAAGACTTCAACAGCAAGCATCACCAGTATCACCGACGTCAAGGAACAAGCAGCCCAACATATCTACATAAAGGATCAAGCATCGCTCACACCATCGACTTCTACATCGGCGTCCAGTAAAAGAAATAAAAATTATTCCTAAATTCACTTAATTTAATTTTAAATAAAACACTATATATTACGAAAATGTTGACCGAAAAGACCATTGAGCTTTTGCAGAAGCAGTCCGATCTAACTAAACAAATTAGAGTTTTAGAGGCAAAAGTGCACTTATCGCTACCAGAGTTTCAAAATCATAGTTTGCTAATCATAGTGCTTTAATAAAGATAGGTCTAGTTGACCATGAGTACTTTACTTTAAAACAGTGGTGGCCAGCAGAAGCAGCACACATACAATAAAAGAATGCATTGCTTTTGTGTGAGTGCGAGCATGCACGAATTTGCCTGTGTGCGTGACGTTTTTCAGCTTGACAGTGTACATGTGCGCCGAAAGGCTGCAGCGCGCTGGCAGAGCAGCGGCAGAGAAATTGCCTATCCCGTGGGCCCTGCGCGCTGCCTCTGCTGGCCACCACTGCTTTAAAACACTATGACGCGATGATGATGGTACTAGAAAAACTGAAGATACAGTTAGAAAGGGACTCTGGCAAAGCAGCAGGAAGCAGCGATCAAAGAGTTGCAGAAGTAGGTGAAGTTAAACACATAGCGAGGGCTGCTATGTTGAAGGAAGATTTTAATGCAAATGATGGGCTTTTAAAGAATTATTTATATGATACCTTTAATAATTTAAATAGCGATCTCGTTTCCCTGGAAGTAAGAAAAAATAAAATTCACTTTTGGAAGGCTAAAACTTTTGGTTTAATTGAGGAAGTAAAAAGTTGTTTTGAAAGCAGGGAATTTGAAAGATTGGTTAGCGAATTAGAATTCGATGTCAATAACATTATAGATGCTATAGACAAAAAACTTAGCAAGGAAACTTTCTTGTTAGGGAATCTATAACGGCAAAGGAAGAGGAATTACCGAAGCTACCAAAAATAAAGATTCCAAAGAATGGGATCTATTTAACGAGCTGTTTATGGAACTCATTCATACAAGAGAGAACCTAACCACTGCCGTTACATTTAGTTATCTCAGCGTTAAAAGGAGAAGCCAAGAATTTACATTTACTGCTAGGCACTGGGGATAATTATGAAGCCGCTTGGGAGTTGCTAACCAAGCGGTATGAAAACAGAAGAAAAATTTTCTCTGAACATATCAATAGGCTTATGGATTTACCCAATTTGAATTTGGAATCCAATAAGCAAATCAAAACATTTATTGACACAATTAATGAGTCAATTTATATAATCAAACTAAAGGCACAATTATCCGAAGATGTGGATGCAGTGTTTGCTCACATAATACTTCGGAAATTTAACAAGGATTCTCTAAATTTATATGAGAGCCATGTAAAAAAGACAAAGGAAATTCAGGCACTTTCTGATGTCATGGAGTTCTTAGAGCAAAGACTCAACTCCATTTCCTCTTTTCCACAGGAAAATAAACCTATGAGAAAAGAGTTTCAAAGCAAAAACAGCAAAGAAAATTGTGCTTATTGAAATTTACCAACCCATAATATAACGCAGTGTTATACATTTAAGGGTATGGAACCAGCAGAAAGAAATGACTGGGAAAGACACATTTGTTTGAAGTGTCTAAGGCATTCAAGCAATAAAAAGTGCACAAATGAAATTCTGTGCTTGAAATGCAAAAAACCGCACCACACGCTTTTTCACTTCAATAATAATAAAGAAAAAGTGAATACGTGTAGGACGACGGAACAAGCCTTATTGGCCACAGCATTGAATCAGCTAGTGGAGGCTATGAAAAACTCAGAGTACTGATTGATAGTGGATCTCAGAGTACAATAATATCAGAGTGGAATAGAGTGGAATTCCAGTCTGAAAAACAACTAGTTAAATAACTAATATAAAGCAACCGGAATTTGTCTGAATGCATTTGGACTACACAGGGTCTAGAAAATTTGTGCTAGTCGAAAAAATGATTAATACAAAACTAGTAAAAAATAAACTTGTCTCGGACTAGTACCTTTCTGACAAAAAAAAAACCTTAAAAATATTTAACTGGTAGAACAAATACATGTTAGGGTCTAGTTAAAAGGCAACTGGAATTTAACTAGTTGCAAATGGAACACATATGATCCAAAAATATAGCCTAGAGGGTAAATGTCTTGGGAAATTTAACAATAAACAAATCAAACACTCGAGGTCCTCGGTTCAATCCCCAGTCTCTGTACATTTTTTTTTGTTTTTTGTTTTCTAGGTGATGCTTTAGTTTTATTTTAAACTTTGTTTAATCTGCTCGAGGCAATATATATGTGAAAAATCACTGTTTTTGAATTATGTCACACTAAAATTCATAAACCTTGTTAGGGCATTACAAAATGTGATGCGTGTATGGCTCAATCAGTTAGTGTGTCTACAAATCCAAAGGTCCCGGGTTCAAGTCCTAGAGAGGGCGACTTGCCTCAAAAAAAGTAAGTTTGTTTTAATTTCATTTAATTATCATTTACTGTATTTGATTACATAATAATTATCAGAAATTCTCTAAGGACCGCGCCTATTGATTGGATACTAAATTAGGAGAGCGTCAAGTTGGGCATCGTCAAGTACTAGTGAAATTCAATCACTTGATGGCTTAGAGATTATTTTTAATTTTTTCGTGAAAATATTTTTTTGAGTGTAGTTTAACAGCTGTAACTATAAATTGGTTAACAGTCACTAGTGCAAAACTAGTAGCAAATGGACTAGTTGTTTCCGACGACAAGCATATGAAAAATGGACCACTTCGTTACAAGGAAATAGACATAACTTGAACTAGTTAACCTTCTAGACCCAACTAGTATTTTAATAGTCCAAAACTGATTCCGTTTCCTGCAGGGTGGAAACTAATTCAAAAAATGAAAAGAGATTTTTGGATGAAGTGGAAGGACGAATATCTTTACACACTGCAGCAAAGATATAAATGGAAAAAGGGAGTTCCAAATATAGAAAAAGGGCAGGTATTGCTCTTAAAAGATGAAAATTGTCACCCAGCTAGATGGCCAATGGGAAAAGTAGAGGAGGTTCACAAGGGTAAAGATGATAAAGTTCGAGTTGTAAAAGTTAAGACCCAAGAAGCTTCATTTACAAGACCAATAACAAAAATTTGTCCTTTAATTGGTGTAAAACAAGCAGAGGATGTTACGGAAAAGCCAGTTGAGAACAAAAGAAGAGTATCACCAAGATTTTCTAAATTAGGCACCGTAATGGTAATGCTATTGCTTCAGTGTTGGGAAAGGTACTGTGTTTTTTTACCTAGATAAGGTAAAAGTATTGGGCAAAAATAAATAACTAGGTAAGGTAAAGGTACTTCAATTTTCCAGTACCTAGGTAAAGGTGAAAGGTAAATATATTGTTTTTTTTTATTTTGTTATAATTTTTTTGTTTTGTTCAATGTAATCATTTAAACTTAAAATAAGACTAGTTTTCAGTTTTTAGTCGTCTTAATCAAACAATATCTTTTCATTTCATTTAAATTTAAATGTTATAATTTTGTGCATATATTTTTAAAACACGCGGCATGAATAATTGTATGCACGTATCACTTCATTAATGTATTTATGAAACCCTCATGTACATATTTGGCGCCAAAAATTCCGTATGTAGAAACATTGACTATATATTGTGCATATGTATATGCCGTTTGTTTACGTACATAGGGCATTTTTGCGCGTCAAATACACTTTGGTTTCATAAATAAATTGATGTAGTGATGGGAACATACATACGTGCACAAAATTATATAAAGTAAAACTGCGATTAGTTTTAACTTCACGAAACAAACAATAGAACGGCTGAATTCCAATGACTTTTAATGCTGCGTTCCGACTATTACAATTTCGAAACGAAACGATACAATGAAACGATACTACAGTGTCGCAGTCAGATTTGGCTATTTTAAATCAGAGCAATGTTTAATACCTATGTATGTAAGTACCTTAATAATTCCAAAGGTATATAAAAATCTGTAGCTAGGTAAGGTAAAAGGTACTCAATTATTTTTATACCTAGGTAAGTTAAAAGGTACTCAATTATTTTTATACCTAGGTAAGGTAAAAGGTACCACTAAATTGTACCTAGGTACGTACCTAGGTAAAAGTATCTAGGTATGTCCCAACACGCTTACATTGTTCTGTCAAGTCTCACAAGCTGCAACAATAAGAGGCGAGAATAAATCATTTACTATTCAAAATATAAATAAGACGGCTGCCATATATTTAGATCCACTAGGAGATGTAGAAATTATAAGTGCATCATGGAATCTTGTGATTTACTATGATATGGATGCCTATTTTCACATGATTAGAAAAAGTAATGTGCTGATACAGAAGATGAGAATTGTTTGCGGTAAGCTTCATAGCTTCGAGGATCAATGTAATATAGTGTTGGATAATATGCAAAATCAGTTAATAGAACTAAAAGAAAATAATAATCTATTTATGATGCAAGAGAGATCAAGATGCAAACGTGCTCCCTTTGAATTCATGGGATCATTATATCACATTTTATATGGGATAATGGATGAAGATGATAGGAAGCAACAACTTAACTCATTGATTGAAGAGGGTGAAAGGGTGCAAGCAGCAATCATTAGTCTGTTTATTGACATTAATCATGGTAGATTAAACACAAACATCCTTAAGCCAAATCAATTACAAAATGAGATATCTAAAATTCAAAGTAGTCTTTCCGAAACATTAGTTCTTCCAGGGAAAGGACAGGTACTGAGCTTAAGGAAGTCTATACGCTATTGACAGCTAGGGGATTGTTTATCGCAAATAAATTAATTATAAATGCTAAAATTCCATCTAAACTGTTTAGAACTATTCCTTTACCAATACAAAATGAAGACAGAATGATTATGGTTCATATTACTTCGAAATATTTAATATATAATTTTGAATAGATTCTTATCATATGATGTCAGAATCAACTTTAAGTCAGTGTCAAAGATGGCAGCAAAATAAGAGAATTTGCCAGGGAAGTTGGCCTTGGAATTCTGCGAATGACAATTCTTGTGAGGTACAACAACTAAAGCCAAATAGAGTTTTAAACTGTATATACAAAACAGTAATAGATTCTTTATCTTATTGGACAGAGCTAGAAAAAAAAAGTAGTTGGATGTTTAAGGTTCCCATCAATTCCAAGATAAGAGTACAGTGTACGAATGCAGAAATTCAGTTACTTGATTTGCCAACGCAGGGAATTCTAAGTATTGCTACAGATTGTACAGCTAGAACGGATGAAAGGATTTTGATTGCCCATCATAATATTCAATCTGAAAGTGAAGAGGTATTATCACCATCGTATGTAGGAGATATTAGTTAAGTTCCAAAGGTTGTTTGGGATCCATTAAAATTTAACTCTGTTAATCATACTATTGAGATTGCACGCCTAAATAAAGAAATTAAATATTTAAAAGAATCATATTAAATTAAAAGATGTGCATTTTCATCATATTTCCGGACATGCTTCTTCAGGGCTAGGATTATTCAAATAAAAACACCTCTTAGCGAGGTAAAAAACTAGTGACGATCGCACCTTCAACATACAAAAGTTCTGATATCAACATTTGTGACGAAAAATTATTACACTCGTCATTAAATACACTTTCTAAGATTTTCTCATTCGACGAGTGTAATAATTTTTCGTCACAAATGTTGATATCAGAACTTTTGTATGTTGAAGGTGCGATCGTCACTAGTTTTTTACCTCGTTATTTATTTGTTTATTTAAAGCAATGTACTGCTCAAAAGACTTAAAATTATATACATAGCATAAAAATATCATAAATGTAAAAAAAACAATAATTTAAATTGTACCGTAGGAGAACTAATTAAGTCGATGTAGAAAGGAACGCAATGACTTTTAGCGAATTAGCCTTGGCAGAGCACTCATAGGATATGAGGTGATAAAGTTCATTATAGTTATCACATAGGATTCGGAAGGGGTCGAAACGGGAGTAGTTTGGCCTGCACACAGGAAGTGCTAATGGACGGAATCTGCGAGTAGCTCTGCAAGGAACGTTCCAATTGAGGGTGGCTAACAGATCAACTGAGTCGACGGCGCCAGTGATGAGTTTGTGAAGTAATATCACACCATAACAGGTCCGACGATCCTTTAAGGTAGGTAGATCCAAGAGGCGCAACCTGTCTCTATAAGATGGCAAACGGCGTCCCTCCTCCCAGTTTAAGCCTCGTAGTGCAAAAAGGAGAAATTGCTTTTGGACGGATTCTATCATATTTTGATAGTGCTCATATAGTGGAGACCAAACACTGGAGCAGTACTCAAGTGTAGGACGAATTAGAGAGACGTAAAGGAGCTTAGTGGTAAAAGGGTCATCAAATTCCTTAGACCAGCGTTTTATGAAAGCTAATTAGCTTTATTGGAGATGGTACTGACGTGGCTATTAAAACAAATCTTGTGGTCAAAAAGGACACCAAGATCAAGAACAGTATCAATGCGTTCAAGTGCAGAGTAATCTATTGAGTATGTACAAATATATGGATTGGATCGAAAAAATGACATGGATTTACATTTATCAGGATTGAGCTTGTTGACTAGGCAAAAGGATTGAAGGTTATTTAAGTCGAGCTGGAGCTGCATGTAGGAACTAGGTGAGGTCAGATGCATACACAACTTGACATCATCCGCAAACATAAGTACTTTGGAGAACTCAATTACTTGAGGAAGATCGTTGATAAATAAGCCAAATAGTAAAGGACCGAGGTGACTGCCTTGTGGTACACCCGAATATACGGAAACAGATTTTGAATAAATGCTGTTGTACTGGACCTTTTGGGTACGGTTTGTTAAATAAGAACGAAGCCATGTCAGTAGAGTTGGAGGAAATCCGAGGAGGAGGAGCTTGTGGAGCAGTAGCTCGTGGTTGACCGAATCAAAGGCTTTACTAAAGTCAGTAAAGATAACATCAGTTTGCATTGTGGATTTAAAGCCTTGACTAATGAAGGTCGTAAACTCAAGCAGGTTAGTTGTTGTAGACCGGCACTTTGTGAAACCATGCTGCTTAGAGGATATTAAGGAGCGACACTGGTGCTGCAGTTGATCGCAAATAAGTTTTTCAAAGAGCTTAGGAATAGCACTAAGTTTGGCTATGCCGCGATAGTTGCTGATATCAGATTTACTACCTTTTTTGTGTAGCGGAATAAGAAAGGATTCTTTCCACATAGATGGAAATGTGCCAGTAGCAATATTAATAATATTTAATATTTAAATTTAAATTGGTCAATCATAATTTGTAAGCCATTGTATTTAAACAAATTAAGTTAAAAAGGTGTTTAAGTATTTCAAAATACCTTTTAAACGAGGTATAGCACATGTCTGTACCTTTAGTAGTGTAGAACTTACAAACTAACTAAATTTAGCTATTTTTAGCTTTTTTCCCGCTAAAGTAGAGGGTTTTTCCAAAAGTGGTAGAACAAAAGTTTCCTATTTGGAAGTCCTTAAAACAATTGAAATGATTCCATGACCCTTAAATACAGTTTGGATACGCACATACCAAATTCAATGCTTTGGCTGCGTAAGTTGTTTTGACCTGGCAAAAGTGGCTATTTTCGTTTCTGAATAACTTTAAACGCGATTTTTTACATAAACATGATATATACTAAAATTTAAGGAATCTCAAGGGCTATACAGTTTAAAGTTGTAAGGAAAATCGTTAGAGCCGTTTTAGAGAAAATTAAAAAAAAGCTAATAAATAAGTTTAAACAAATTTTCTTTTGTTCATATCCTTTTAACTATTACATTTACACAAATTGCATATAGAAGGCGTTTATAGCATTTAAATACCTTTCAAAGGAGATGTTGTGTTGCATATATATATATAGCTTTAGTAGTATAGAAGTTACGGCTTTCCGAATTTTAGCTATTTATAGCTGTTTTCCCGCTAAACTAGCGGGTTTTTCCAAAAGTGGTAGTTTTTTATATCGATGTGATGAACGTCATATCAAATTTTCAGAACTTAAAAAACATATTTTGGACAAACTGACAAACTGACAAACAGAATTAAATTTACATTTTGGGAAGAAGAAGAAAATATTATTTTGGCTATAACTTTTGAACGGAGCGTCGGATTTTATCATATGACCCCTCATTCGATGGGTATCTTCAATAGGAACACAACTAAAATATTGCGAGGGGGCATTTATCCCCACCGGCCCCAACAGCTCCAAATTTCGAAATTTGCACTTTTTCACTTTCACCGCTCTCTCTCCCAATCCAATTGATTTTCTTAAAGTCTTGATATGCAATCCTTTAAGTTTTTGCAATACCTTTCGATTGGTGTATTACTCATTACGATCGGACTATCACAGCAGATTTTCAATTTTGCGGCTATATAATAGTAGTCGCCTTCGCACACTGTCCTGGTGCGCTTCGTCACTACATGGACTGCCGTCCATAGTGATAATCATAATAATCATGGTAATATATGCCACAAGAAAATATGCTACAAGGCAACGATTGCAAGCTATTACTTTCGCCGAAACGTTGCAAGGTGTCTTATAATAAGTTAAAAGCAAATAAATAAATATATCGAATCAGGAAAAACACAGTCCACTAATTTGATGTTTGCATTGTTAACTAAAAGAATTTACAAATAAATATTCTTTACACCTCACCTTGCCGGCCCTTGGCAGAATGTTCAAGAAGAACACTAATTGTCATAAATTTAAGATTTTACGAGCTAGATCCGTAAATAATGATCTGTAACTTTAAACCTACAAGGGTGCAGTGCCGAACAATTGTAATCTTAAGTACAGGCCACTTGAGCCTGCTCACACTGTACAAAGGGTCGCCTTACGGGAGGCCGTTGATAAGGCTCCCGCTCAGGCAAACAGATGTGGTCTCTCCGTAGACCATAGATAAGTATATTATACGAATTTCATGTTAGTTACGTAAGCAAAGACTTAAAAAAATAAAATGAGTTTTTATACAGAACTCAAACGTGAAGGTTGTTTTCCTTATTACAGGATTCCCTTTCAGGTATAATTATTTAAGTAAAAGTTGTCCAATTAATTCTAAAAATAAAATCCCGAGAGGGGGCGTGGCGCTCGGCTGAAATAAACTTGCGCTGCGTAAGAAGCCCATGAATATGTGTGGGAAATCTCAACTTTCTAGCTTTTGTAGTTTCCGAGATCTCAGCGTTCATACGGACAGACAGACGGACATGGCTAGATCGACTCGGCTAGTGACCCTGATCAAGAATATATATACTTTATAGGGTCGGAAACACTTCCTTCTCTCTGTTACATACTTTTGCACTTACTTACTTCGAACATTAGTGATAAAGAAATTGTTGCAAGGTTTCGCTTGTGAAAAGCACGACGCTATTTGCTTTGCAAAAGATCATTTTGCGACTGGAATCTAAAGTAGTCTTGGCGGCATAGCGTTTAGCTAAATCCCTCCAAGTCTGTTTTTTTTGTTTCCAAGTGACGGCGTCAGAATTGTCTCCTGCTCATTGGTATAATTTTTACCGCGAAATTTGTTTTTCTGCAGAAATTGTTTTTTTATTATACTCTTGCAGAGGGTATTATGATTTCAGTCAGAAGTTTGCAACGCAGTAAAGGAGATGTTTCCGACCCCATGAAGTATTATATTCTTGATCAGCATCACTAGACGAGTCGATCCGTCTGTCTCTTCGCAAACTATTCTCTCAGTTTTTGAGCTATCGGGATGAAACTTTCCCAAAAGTCTTCTTTCTATTGCAGGTAGTATATATGTCGGAACCGACCGGATCGGACAACTATATCTTATAGCTCCCATAGGAAAGATAAAAAAAAAACGTAAAAAAATTCTAGCTTCGGTGTTTTTTGAAATATTACCTCCTACTCTTGGAAATGTTATTTTTTAAATATTTATGAATTTCGAATAAAAATTTTAAAAAATCGGGACACTATATCATATAGCTGCCATAGGAACGGTCGGAAAATTAAATGCAAATTAATAGAAACAAATTTATTGCTTCGTTGTTTTTTATTGTATTCTCTTCAACTCTGGGATATGACTCTTTTTAAATATTTCCGAATTTCGGTTTTAATTTTATTAAAATTGAAATACTATATCATATAGCTGCCATAGGAACGATCAAAAAATTAATGAGAAATAATAGGAAATTGAACAATTTTGCGATATAAGCTTCGGCTGGCCGAAGCTAGCTTCTTTTCTTGTTTAGTTTGAAATTTTGTTTATATCATCCGCTGTTAGTATGACTGTTTTATAGTATTTTCGATCATTATACCCTTGCAGAGGGTATTATAATTTCAGTCAGATGTTTGCAACGCAGTGAAGGAGACGATTCCGACCACATAAAGTATATATATTATTGATCAGCATCAATAGCCGAGTTCATCTAGCCATGTCCGTCTGTCCGTTTCTATGCGAAGTAGTCCCTCAGTTTTAAAGCTATCGCGATGAAACCTTCCCAAAAGTCTTCTTTCTACTGCAGGTAGTACATATGTCGGAACGAGCCGGATCGGACCACTATGTCTTATGGCTCCCATAGGAATAATCAAAAAAATAATAGAAAAACCACTGTAACTTTGCAGAAAGTTGGGGTTTGATTTTTGACATTGTAAAAACAACATTTTAAGTAGGCATACCTGCAAGGGTATATGAACTTCGGCTGGCCGAAGTTAACTTCCTTTCTTGTTTTTAGACTAATTTTTCTGTTGTAGGATTGCCACCTAGTCTCAACTTAGTCAGCCTTTTATTTGGAGTTTTAAAGGACGGGCAAAAAAACCCAAACCGATTTGCCATCTGAAAAAAATGTATTAACAATGGACAATTATTAATTTTCTTTTCATCCTCTGCCAAACTAACATAAAATGGATTTATTTGCAGCTAGATATTACTGCTAGAAAGCTTAAACAACCGTTTTATCATGGTTAAAAGGAAAAACAGGCAGATTTTTAGTTTTCGTTGCCACTTTAATGTTATTAATACAAAACCTCTCGACTAATATGGAAGACCATTATGTCGAATAACACTATGCAGCATCAAAAATGTACCTCGATGGATGCTATATTTTTGGATTCGTTACGAATTCCCAAGTTAAACTGCGATTTCCAAAAAGTTCCCCGACGCAAGGATTCTTAGCAAAAGGACCTCAAAGTTCGAAAAATGCTGAAATTGGCCAACTTTCCGGAGCTCTCAGAGGCAAACGGATTCATTGTTTGATTCGATATTCAAGTTTTTTAAAAGATACACTCTTTATCTTTCAAACCCCATACTAAGAATAATTTTATGATTTTCATTAAGGGAGAAACAAATTTTATAAAACATAGTCAAAAAACTTAAAAGCATACAGCTGCGGTCAAAATAGTAGTAGTGTTCCCGCTCTGTGTTTTTAAAAGTTTGTTGTTGTAATTCATCTTCTTGTGGTAACATTGTATTAATTATAATTGTACTATTCGACTAATTGGATAAGAAAAGTGACAACAACAAACTTTTAAAAACACAAGACGGCAACACTACAACTATTTTGACCGCAGCTGTATGATTTTATGTTTTCTGACTATGTTTTCTAAAATTTGTTTCTCCCTTAATAAAAATCATAAAATTATTCTAAGTATGGTGATTGAATGCTTAAATTGAAATTCTATTACCATATAGCTCAGATCAGGGGTGTCACATAAACCGTCGACGGATTTGGGGACGGTTGGTTTAGAAACCAACCGACTAAAACCGTTGGTGTCACAGGAATTCGGGAGATTTCCTTTTTTCGGAAAATTTACTGAAAAACGACAAGGGCTGGATGCATACACTAAATATCGAATATTCAATAATTATCGAATTTTATTTGACTTATTTTGACTAATTTCTAGAAAAGTTTTAAACTTCATTTATGTTGTTCTTGCAAAATTACTAAAAGAATATATGTTTTAAGCGAATATTGTACATAATAAAAGAAAAAAATTCAAAATTTTAATTACCCGCCAGGCTACATGTTGCAGCCCTGAACAGCGGTTTGCCTCGGCTGCGATGGTTTATTTTCATTTATAAGTTGGCAAGAATTTTAAAAGCGAAACAAAATGCCGTCTGCTCTAGAGTACTTGCGAAGGCAAAAACTGCGAGAGGCTAGGACGCAGAGGAGATCCTTACAAACGGTTTTACATGGACTACCATGGAGATTTAACTCATTTGCCAGGTCCTTTCACAAGAATGCGGCCGCCCTGAGTAAATCCTTTGGCAATGTCGATATTATCGCGAATGAATCGGAAGAATATGGTGTCTTGCGCTGGTGACCTATGTTTACCCCTGAAAATTAGCAAAGCTTATTGGTTTAAATTAATTATAAACAAAAATGTTGTACTTTTTTACATGTATGTCTTCTTCTTCACAGCCAGCGTTTTACCTGGCAAAAATAGGACATTTTTTCACGACAGTGATGCCAACTTTTTGCAAAGGCGGCCTGTTGTTATTAATTTCTCAATAACTACAACTTCTTTTACCATAAATTTTTTACCATAATTAAGTTTTTAACTACAATACTAAGTACCTTTGAAAAAATAATTCGTTAACAAAACATTTCGATAACTAACTCCGAAATTTGGACAAATTTAGTATTTTAAAGTGCTAGCTAATTGGTAACACTGCCAGGTAGACGGTTTGCCGACGGATTTTTTTAGCTAATTTTTTTGAGAGGTTTTATAAAAAGCTTATTTTTAAATATAAACAGAATAAGGTATAAAAATATAGTATGCAGGTAGTTCATAAAATTCATTAGAGTTGTCTTAAATAAAGTTATATTTTTGGCATAGCTCGCAAATAACTGTTGACCGATTCGTCCGGTCCCCAAATAACTGTTTTTCTCTGAGACTTTGAGCAAACAATCAGAGAGCAACCGATTGAATTGTTCGTACTGAAATTTTGCTCGCACTCAGCCGACGAGCAGTTTTTTCGGCTTTCTTTTGCTCGGCTCGCTTACAGACCGATTGCTCCTGAACGACGTTTCAAAAAGTCTTTTGTGCATGTGTTAACGTTAACGTGCTTGGGCGATATTGCTCTCCCTTTCACTCGCACGTACTGTCAAAGGGAATACATTGTATAGTTGTATTAGTGAAAAGACTTTTTGCGATGACTTTTTCAGTCAATCGGTCTTTTAATAAGTCTCCCTGTGCGAGCGACATTCGTATCTCTCATTGAACGAGGTTCGTAACAGAGCGTCTCACGAACAGCTCAACGTAAAAGGCTCAACCGAAAACCAAAACGAAAGGAAACGAAGTGTGCTGCGCAGAGAGAGAACGAGGTGCATGCTATTTTTCGGTTGTTCTCGGGAGTAGAGCGTAAGGAAAAAAACGGTTAACAGTTATTTGCATGCTTTGATTTTTGGGAAACATTTGTAAGTTGGGTACGTCAAAAATGACGTCTGTGACACCGAGAATGTGTCGAATATTTTCGGCCAAGGCCGAGATTGGTCAAGCACGAGATTGGTCAAATTGCGATATCTGGAGTGGCTTACTGCGGTTAATTTTTCTACAAGTCCGATGGCAGAAATACTCAGTCCCAAAAGTGCAACGTGATAAAATTTATGTATGCATTTTCATTTCCTTTGATACGAATTCAATTTCTATACTTTTGGCAGCTCTACAACGTTTTATTAGCACTAGTGAAAAGCCAAGTTGTACGCCGCTCATTGTTAAGCTCAGAACATCAAAAATCTGTAGAGGAGTTTTGTCTTGCAGATAGAACTCACTGGAAATTGATACCACCCCGATAGCCACACTTTGGTGTTCTTTGTGAAGCATCCGTCAAACCTGCAAGACATCACTTCTATCGATCCGTCGGACCATCCTTGGTGGAATTTGATGATCTACTGCTATGTTCTACCTCCATCACAATTCCTTTTTTTGCCTATTTATGAGAAAATAATCATCAGTATTTCGTGGACATATCTCATGCTATTATGTTATTTATCGCCTTAACATGATAACGAGAAATCAGCGGTTTATTTTTTAAGCATTTCTGAGAAGCCTAAGCGTTTTAGCAGCACAATATATACCTACAAATATAAATACAGAAATTTATTAATCAAAATAAGCAGTTTTTATTATTTATACTGTGTACAATTAAAATTTATATTTGAATATTTTTTTTCCAAGCCTTTAAAAGCAATTTTGGTATTTAGACTAACTTAAAATATTGAGAGCGCAACGTATGCATATACAGCAAATCATTTGATTTCAACTTTCTTTCTTGCACTCAGCAAAACATAATTGAATTTTCGCTATTGATTTCAGGCGGGAAACAGGTCTACGCCTTGGATTTAAGTGTATATATAGAGATATATATAGAGATTTCTTGTATATAGTTTGTATATGTAGGTTGTATAATATATATATTTTATATGTCTATGTAAATAACAGGCATTCATGCACACACAAATATTTATATTATTGTTTTTTAGTGTAAGAAAAACACGATCAAAAAAGCTTATACTGTCAACCAAATCTTATCAATAAAATGCCTTTTTTTTTAAAAACTCACCTTTTCGGGTTATTCTAAATCGTTGAGTCCTTAAATGAGTGATTCGACCTCTATTTTTGCTGTATATTGCAAATACCACGTGGAAACGTGCAGTTAAAACATTTTTAATTTGTAATTGTTGGACTCAGCGACCCAAAATATATCAGAAAAGGTGGGCTACTTAAAAAAAAAGTTTTTTCGACCAAAGTTTTTAATGGTTGTCTTGTTTTGTCTTTTTTTTCCTTCGAGCCAATTTTACTTTTATGATTTATTTTTATTCCTGTGGGCTAGTCTAGGTATTGTTAGGTTTTGTATAATTCTTTACACAAATATTGCATTTGTTTACCACTCTTCTTCCTTTGATTTGTTGGGTACGAATTTTCAAAAAAATATATTCGAATAAATGTTTTGTCTTTTTCTCTTTTGGCTTAAAAACTAAATATTTGGAATTGAAGCGAAGTTTTTTTGTTTATATAAATAGCGTGTAAAGGAGTATGTAGTAAAATCAATTTGTATATAAGTATTTAAAGAAGTATACATTTATGGAATTAAAGATTGAGTTGAATTCTTTTGTGTTTCTATATCAATTAATCGTCTCGTTGTTGAGCTGGGCATTACAATTATTTTGTTCTGTTTTTACATTTGTAAATGCCGCCGAAAAGTCTTCAAAAGAGTTTCATGTGGGTCTGCTTAGGGAGTCTGCCTGCAGACATTTTCTTTCAAGAGAAAAGGCAACTTCTACGCTGGCGGTGAATGATGGGAGGGAAAAATGTGTACAAAGAAATTAGCTAAATTAAAATATAAATCGTAGGCTAATTAAATTTAAATTGTATGTTTATAAATTTAGCCATATACGCAAATCAAAGGTTTCTTGTATATTTTTGCTGCTCCAATGAAGGGGTAAAGGTGATTGAAGTTGTCGCATTTGATTCCTGATGATATTGAAACCACAACCATTAACAAATTTTGGCAACTTTTTATGCTGAAATTAGAAAAATACAGTCTTTTTAAATTACTTGTTTGCATTATTTTTTATGTTTCTAACTAATTTAAAAACCAAGTAAAACATATGTGTATAATCCCTCAGGAGAACAAATACGTGTCACATTTCACCGTACTTCCCAAAACCATGTGCAATCTCACAAACAAAAAACAAATTTTGTAAATTGGTATATAGAAGGGAAAATAAATAAAATAAATTGTTTTTCAACTTTATGTAAATTTTTTTTGATAGTTATTCTCGTTACTCGTAGAGTAAAAGGGTATATTGTATTCGTGCAAAAGTATGTAACAGGGAGAAGGAAGCGTTTCCGACCCTAAAAAGTATATATATTCTTGATCAGGATCACTAGCCGAGTCGAACTAGCCATGTCCGTCTGCCCGTCTGTCTGTCTGTCCGTCCGTATGAACGCTAAGATCTCGGAGACTATAAAAGCATGCATGTTCTTGGAGTTACGGGACCCCGCCGCGGCCTATAAAAGGGACGGCGCAGGCGCAGCTCGGGGCAGTCAGTTGGAGTTCGCGCGACAGTCAGTGCAGTAAGCGCCGCAGTTCATGCAGCCAGGAGGCAGGAGACGTGTCGGTCGGAAGACGCGACGCTGGCAGCCGGAGTACAGACAGACAACCAAGATACGCGAGCGAAAGTACAAGTGAGACAACCCAATATCAAGATTCAAGTGCGAGGATTCAATCGAGTGCGTGACCGTGAGAGTACCGAGTAACCGAGTGCTCAACGCCCAGATCAAGATACCAGAGTCAAGACGCTAGGCCAAGGCTGAGACTGCAACGGTGAGATCTGCAGGACGCAGAGATTGAAGTGGAGACGAGTGCTGGACAGGAGCAGAGTCGAGAGAAGGACGAGCTAGAGAAGGACGAGCTACCGGCAGGGTAAGCGCGGATCAAGAGTTTGTGCCAGGCGTCGGGGTTACGGTGGACTGACGATAAGGCTGAATCCTAGGATTTGACCTGTCGGGCCATTTGTTGCTCAGGCTAGAGCCAGACCGACCTCAGGGAATACGACGACACAGGTGGTCCCAGGATCATTCTGGTCGGACCCGAAAGGAAGGTTGTGCAGACTTTTGAGTCCTACAAGCCGGGTGGAACTGGAGAGCCGCCGTTGGAGAACGACGCCGCAGGAGTCCACCAGTAGCACGAAGAGATACGAGAGCAGCGACGCCGTCGAGGAGCGCCGCAGAGAATCGTACGAAGGGAATCTTGAGCCGAGGAAGGCACGTCGCCGACCCGACAAGCCGCTACAGCCAGCTGACGAAGAAACCAATTCCAGCGAAAAGAAAAACTAAATAAAGTTTTCCGATTTGTCCCAATCGGATATCTCTGCATTTTCTTGGGTCACGGGCAGTCACGCAATACAAATTTGGTGGGACGAACACACAATATCTCTGAGCTAGTCGCGGCGTTTACGTAGCGATCAAACAGTTAAAAACAGTTCGTTACACTACGCAGCGCAAGTATGTTTCAGCCGAAGGCCACGCTCCCTCTAACGCCCACAATCGTCTTAAACGATTAAAATTTTCAAATCGGACCATTCGTTAAAATGTTATGCGCGATCAAAGTTATATATCTCCATCGCACTTCTCGCACTTGAGTACTGAGTACTGAGTACTGAGTAACGGGTATCTATAGTTCTATAGTTCTATAGTTCTCTCTTGTTTTGTAATAGTTTTAGGTAACTCAAAAGAAAACATGTATTTTGTAGTTTACATCTTGGCAAAGCGATCGCTGGAACACTATAGTTTGGGGAACACCCAGTTCTTTTGGTTTGTGAATCGACTAAAGTTGAAATCTGAAGTTAACTTCATTAAAGTAAAAATGTTTGTACTTAATATGACCGCCGGGGTCCAGAGAAAGCTTACTTAGCGATTTCTTTTTTGTAAGAACGATATCTGGTCACTGATCACAAGATAACCACACTTCGAGACACGCAGCTACCACACACTTACACATCGCAAGTACACATCCACATATCCATATCCTGTACCCATATATATCATACAAAACAAGAAAGGAAGCTAGCTTCGGCCAGCCAAAGCTTATATACCCTTGCAGATAATTCCTATTAATTTACAAATCGCAAAAATGTTAATTTTCCTATTATTTCTCATTAATTTTGCGTTCGTTTCAATGGCAGCTATATGATATAGTAGTTCGATTTTGATAAAATTAAAATCGAAATTCGAAAATATTGGAAAGAGTTATATCCTAGAGTAGAAGAGAATACAATAAAAACCAACGAAGCAATAATTTATTTCCTATTATATTCCCATTAATTTTCCGATCGTTCCTATGGCAGCTATATGATATAGTCGTCCGATTTTGAAAAAATTTTATTCGAAATTCAGAATTAGATAAAAAAATGACATTTCCAAAAGTAGGATGTTATAGGTTCAAAAACACCCAAGATATAATTTTTTTACATTTTTTTCCCGATTGTTCCTATGAGAGCTATATGATATAGTTGTCCGATCCGGCTCGTTCCGACTTATATACTACCTGCAATAGAAAGAAGACTTTTGGGAAAGTTTTATCCCGATAGCTTGAAAACTGAGAGACTAGTTTGCGTAGAAACGGACGGACAGACGGACATGGCTAGATCGACTCGTCTAGTGATGCTGATCAAGAATATATATACTTTATGGGGTCGGAAACGTCTCCTTCACTGCGTTACAAACTTCTGACTGAAATCATAATACCCTCTGCAAGGGTATAAATATCAAGATTTGTTGCGCCAAGTAGCTATTTTACTAAACTGCTGAGGTTCTTGCTGTTGCACATTTTATCTGAAGTTCAGTTGCAGGTGCCGCCGCTAGGGGTCGAACATACTTTTCAATTAAACTAGTCAGTTCTCGATCTTGCGAGTACGCATTGAACAATGGATAAGGCTGAGTCATTTAATCCTAACGAAGCTGGACCATTCCAAGTAGAAGTTAATCACGCAAACCTTGTTAAATAGAGAGATAGAGCGCAATATCAACAATCTCAAAAGACGTGTTCTCTCTCTTGGGGCATCCGTTGAACTATCAGTGCTGGAGTGCAATTTGCCAATAGTTGAAAAATACTTTCCTACATTATGTCAGATTCAGTCAAACATCGAGGAAATTGCACTGCATCGACACGGGGAGAGCGCAAGTAGAAGAAATCTTCATTAATGCAAAATCAACAATCACACAGCTCATGAATAAGAAGCGTAAAGCCAGCCTCGTTTTAGACGATCCAAGTTTTCTGAACTCCACCGGCAACACAACGCACTATAACCGATTACCTAATATCAAGTTGCCCAGTTTCGATGGGACTTATTCTCAATACAAACGGTTCACAGGCGCGTTCTCCAACCTTGTTAATCAGGAATTGAAATTCAGAATTGGTAGCAACCAACTAATGGCAATCTAGCCGACCCACACTTTTTCGAGTCGACCCAGGTTCATATGCTCATTAGTACCGAAGGGTTTTTCGAAGCATTAAAAACTGGGAAGCATTGGGTTTGGAAAGCCTAGCCGAATCAATACAGAATTCGGTTGGGTATTAGAAGGAAATATCACATCATCTCCAACAGTGTTTAAATTGCACACTTTTCGAAAATCTCGCTGACACCGACACAATTTTGGATCGTTTATGCAAAATAGAAGAGTTTGTACCTCTCCTCCTACATTTACACATGAAGGTCAAGCGTCTGAAGACCATTTCACACAAAACGCATTTATTTTAGTCGACAGAGGTTTAGGTAATTCATTCAACATGGCTCAAAATCTTTTCTCGATGCTTCAGCGAAGAGTTAACCGCTGTCCCGAATTAAAGGAAGGCTAAGTAAACTCTATGAAAGAGTACGAGGCTTTGGGGCACATGTCGACTCTTTAATAATTCGATTCCAACGAGCGACACTTTTTTATTCCGCATCATTGCGTAGACCTGAAAGCCTATCGACCAAACTCCGCGTTGTCTTCGATGGACCAGCTAAATCAACATCGGGCAAATCATTAAACGGTCTTTTACTCTGCGGATCTTACCACCACAGTTTTTGCTTTTAGGCTACACCGGTTCGTCTCACCAGTGATATCACTAAAATGTATCGCCAATTCATGATCGATCCCCGTGACCAAGGCTGGAATAGTTTGCTAGGGCGGGCCGAATGAGAAAATTTTGGAAAGTGTATTTAATGACAAGTGTAACAATTTTTCGTCACAAATGTTGATATTAGAACTTTTGTTTGTTAAAGTTTAAAGCCTCAGTTACAGGGTCTTGCTTGATGGAACTAGATAATGTCAGTGTCAATGTGTTAAGGCTAGGCGGGCGATTAGCATACAAAAAATCTACATGCAAATTAATAAATACTCATTTCTCTCTCTTGAGAAATGCTATGGATTGTCAACGGCAGAGTTCTAACTCGGCAGTTACAAAATTATGGGGGACTTTAATTTAAGCAACATTTCATCGCTCCATCAGTGCTTCATTCTTCATTCCGCCTCTAGCCCCACATTTCGGGGGGCTCTGGGAGGCCGCTGTGAAGTCAGCCCAAACCCTTTTACTGAAGAACATATCGGAGGCCAATCTCACGTACGAAAAGCTGGAGGCAACGTCTTCAGAAATAGTGGCAATTCTCAATTGCCCCTCAATCAGATCGCCAGCTCATTTTCTGGTTGGCTCTTCACTTTTGGCTGCTTCAGACGAGCGCATCTTCAAACCACAGTCTACCACTCAGCTAAGCTACTTGAATCGATTGCAGGGGGAACCGTTTCTCAAGCAGCAGTTTTGGGTATGTGGCAGCGGAATTACATACACACCCTACAGCGTCGGAGAAAATGGAACACTAAAAAAGCAATCATCCAAACGGGCCAACATGTCATCGTACATGAGGATAACACACCACCACAACATTGAATCCTAGCTCGTGCCGTTTCCGCAATCCCAGGAAAGGACGGGAAGGTTCGAGTTGGGGATCTACAAACTTCAAAGAACGTGCTGCGACGCCCAATTTATAAAATTGCTCCTCTTCCAATGGAATAGTTGAAAGATCATGTATCCTGCAACGGGGGGAGTATGTCTGAAAGGGGGAAATACATATAGAAAAAAATAAAATTCAATTTTTTTTTTCATAAATTGGAAGAATAACTTTTTAAGAATGTGTCCTAAAAGTTTCACTAAGAAAATCAAACTACTGTGGCGTGCAAGACTGAGTAATGCTTACCACTATTGACTTTGGATACGCATTAAAAAGTTATTAGTAAAAGAAATTAATGCAAATGTTGTGTTTATTTTAACAAATTCGTATACAAAATATAACAAAAAACAAGAGATAACGCTATAGTCGGGTTGGTGTCCCGACTATCTAATACCCGTCACTCAGCTAAAGGGAGTGCGAACGCTGTACTCGGATTGGTGTCCCGACTAATAATCGTAACTCAGCTAAAGGGAGTGCGAGGGAGATAGATATATAAATTTTGATTGCGTATAACTTTTTAATGAATGGTCCGATTTGAAAAATGTCTTCTACATTTCGATAGGTATAAATATACACAACAAAATTGCATTTATTCTTCTCGGAAATCTTTAAAGATGTGGGCGCAGGACCCATTTTAAAATCGTTAGTGGGCGATTGTGGGCGTTAGAGGAAGCGTGGCGCTCGGCTAAAATAAACTTGCGCTGCGTAGGAAGCCAAAGAATATGTGTGGGAAATCTCAACCTTCTAGCTTTTGTAGTTTCTGAGATCTCAGCGTTCATACAGACGGACAGACGGACATGGCTAGATCGACTCGGCTAGTGCCCCTGATCAAGAATATATATACTTTATGGGGTCGGAAACGCTTCCTTCTAGCTGTTACATACTTTTGTACGAATCTAATATACCCTTTTACTCTATGAGTAACGGGTATAAAAACTAATAGGTCTCATTAAGAAATAAAAAACGAAATAAACTCGCAATTTTTTACGAAAGATTTTTAAGAAAAATTTCGAAATATTTTTCCTTGTATTTTTTTATGATGTTTTAGGGGTAGTACTCAACCCAACAAAAAGTCGTCCAAAACAAAAAACTTCATATGAAAATAAACGTCAAAAAATTTTGTTTCATATGAAGTTTTTGTTTTGGACGACTTTATGTTGGGTTGAGTACTAGCCCTTAAATGGAAATATCTCAGTGCAATTTTGTATGAAAAGGAGGAAAAAGCGGGTAAAATTGTAATTATACCCGTTACTCGTAGAGTAAAAGGGTTTATTAGATTCGTGCAAAAGTATGTAACAGGTAGAAGGAAGCGTTTCCGACCTTATAAACTATATATATTCTTGATCAGGGGCACTAGCCGAGTCGATCTAGCCATGTCCGTCTGTCCGTCTGTCCGTCTGTATGAACGCTGAGATCTCAGAAACTACAAAAGCTAGAAGGTTGAGATTTCCCACACATATTCTTTGGCTTCCTACGCAGCGCAAGTTTATTTTAGCCGAGCGCCACGCCCCCACTAACGCCCACAATCGCCCACAATCGCCCACAATCGCCCACTAAGGATTTTAAAATGGGTCCTGCGCCCACATCTTTAAAGATTTCCGAGAAGTATAAATGCAATTTTGTTGTTTATATTTATACTTATCGAAATCTAGAAGACATTTTTCAAATCGAACCATTCATTAAAAAGTTATACGCAATCAAAATTTATATTTCTATCTCCCTCGCACTATCCAGTACAGCGTTCGCACACCCTTTAGCTGAGTGACGGGTATTAGATAGTCGGGACACCAACCCGACGTTCTGTCTTGTTTTTAGCTATTTTCAAATAAATCATAAAAAATACAAGAAAAAATATTTTGAAATTTTTTTTTGCAGTTATTATTAATTTTGCTTGGGGAAAAACTTTGCATCAAAACATTTTTGATGCGTACCCAAAGTCAATAGTGGGAAGCATGTACTCAGACTTGCACGCCACTGTATTTTGGAACTTACATATACCAGGATTACTGCACCCACTTCCCTTGTGCAGTAGATATATTTAATTACTTTAAATGCGTTTTTCTCGAAATCTTGTTTTTCCCAGCTGCGTATCGTGTACCTAAAAAGTAATGGTTCGATCATCATGCTGCTTTTACAGAAATGTTTGTAATGAAATTGCTCACTGTCTGTACCTACATTATGTGAAAATTTGTATGTGTAAACATTTTTTTATTAAGAAAAGCCACAAAAAAAATGAAAAAAAAATTTTTTATTTTGCCAGAGTGCCATTTGGAGAGTTTCTAAGATTTTTCCAATATTATATGTTCAGACAGTTTCTACAATATCTCTCTTTAAAATAAACTTGGTTTCATAAAAATGCGATGTTGTTGCTTGATGCAAAGTTGTTAAACTAAAATCGTTGTCTTTACTAGTAGGTCTAGCGTTTACAAAAATTTTATTTTACCACTTTGTTAAGAATTGATGAGGCAATATGAGGATAATTTTTCATTCGGGAACCGCGTGTATTCCGGCGTATAGAATTTTTTAATTAAAAATTTCCTTACAAAATATTTAATTTAAAAATTAAACATTTTTAAAAATATTTTTCTGAAAGATATTAAGATGTCCCACAAAGTTGCATACCAAATATTTAAATATCTCAAACGAGTCTGCATAACTAAAAAATCTGAGCTTAATTAGAACAATTTTTTTTTTAAGTAAACGGTAAGAGTTAGAAAAAAACAAAAAAAACCGATCCTTGTATTTCAATCCTTTATCGAAAAAAAAAGTTTCGATCGATTCTGAGATTTGACCCAAATGGGGCTGGCACGTTTCACGTGGAATTACCCAAATGTATCCCTGAAGCCGTTTAGGATTGCTCTAGAGTAAAAGCGCAATAATAAATTACAAAATTCGGTTTATGAATATTCTCAATGTAGGGGAGAGGATTAAGAAAAGGGCACTTACAATTTTTTGTATGGTAGAAATTTTATTTAAAGTATAAAAAACGTTTTCGACTCTTTTTTAATTTTTTACTCGAGCTGTGATTAACCGATTTCGGCCATCCAAGACTCATTTTACAGGTAATAAGGTGTGTTTCAAAATTATCCGACCCAACTTTACAACGAAATTTACACCACATTTATCTGCATTTTGTATGGTATTATCAAGAATATAATGCAGGGTCACATCATTTTTAAATTTGTTGGAAAAAGTGAAAAAAAACGTGAAAATAGTTAATTTTAATCTAAAAAACAATAAAAAGGTGAGTGATAAAATGAATTTTGTTTTTTTATAACCTTTATTTCAGCGTTACAAAGGTTAGTATCACAGATATTTTCGCCATTAATAAATATACGCCTCCTGATGCTATCTTCAACACAAATTCTGCATTTCAGTGACACTTGAAATGTTTTTAATCTTTACCAGTGGTAAATGGTGTGAGGTGTGTTCATTAAATGGTTGTATAAATAGTACTTCAGTACTAACTTAGTTGTTTAACTTAATCAAAATATTACATTTATTTCAGCCAGGCCGACTGAGACTTCTTGGGACCAGAAGTGTTGCGCCTGCGTTTGTCATATTTTATTTTTTCTTCTCATAGTTTTTGATATAGATACCCGACATAAAACAACTGAACAGAAGGTAAATGATCGGCCATGGCAAACCAGGCATAATTTCTGGAGAGATCCTTTAATTTTGTGCGGAGACCTAATAATGGTAATTAACCTTATTATTATTCCTGGTCTTACATTCATATCTAAATTATGTTTGATATTTTCAGAAGACAGACAAGAAATGGATATCTAAGTACTGCATTCGGCCAAGCAAAACCCGGGAATGCTTCGGGCATTAAAAATTTGTAGTTCTAATGCTTCGATTGTAAATATTATTAATTAATACACAAACAAATATTACAAAAAGCATGATTTTTATTGTGGAAAATCAGATACTGCAAAGCAGTGCAAAACCAAAACTGCGAGGTTCTGGAAAAACCAAAACTGGGAGTGTGTGGAAAATCTATAATGCGGGAAGTCGAAAAACCAGTGGATTTTGTCCTGCATTCTTCTGCCAGAGATCCAGATAGAAACCTCATTTCCCCCTTACTTTTTCTGTCACCCCCGTGTATTTTGAAACCAGAGATGGAAGAAATGTAAGGGGTGAATGAGGTTTAGTCCCTTCCGCTTCTTTGGAGAAACCTCTTGAAAATATGTTATTTTCCAGAGGAATTTTCCCGGTGGGTGACTAAGGAATTGAGATTCGCTCAAATTCAAATTCAAGATAATACTGATATTCTTTTGCTAAAAGAATATTTCATTTACATTTCCACAACATACTTACATAAGACATTTTGTAACCGATTTTTGTGAACTAAAATTCAAATCGCATTGATAATATTTAAATAACATTAAATATTCAAACCAATTGATTATCTTGCTCTTTATTACACGTGCTCATATTGTTTAAACAAATTCAAATGTTTAAAAAATTTGATTCACGGCTTCCCCGCCCACCTGCCTTCCCTATTTATTAATATAATTCTAATCAAGGTGAAAAATTAATGTAAAAACTAAAATACTGAAACAAAATATCAATGATAAAATGCAGTAATTTGGAATTGCCTTTCTTGATGTCTTTTCTTAAATTAGTCAAATATTGCTCCGCATATTTGTTTCCCTTATAATAGTTGTCTACTGTGGATACCTTCCAAAAACCCCCCGGTAGCAAATTCGCTAAGAGTATTTGGTTTGTACTTACCCATGTGCATAAAATTAGCTTTGCTACATTCTTAGGTAACTAATTAATTATCAAGAATTAAAATCTTTACAAAGAGTAAACATAACTCGGTTTAAATAGTTTAAAAATTGCATCTTTAAGAAACAAAAAATAGAAATAGAAAATAGAAATAGAAAATGTAGAACGAGGTAGCAAGGCCAATATCAACAGGATTTGTTTTAAGGGACCGATGAAATAAAAATAAGCCTAAAATTATCCTATCTCTGGCATTCATTTTTTTAAAATAAGAATTGGAGACATTAATTTTTTTTTTAACTGTCGAAGGATAAACATCCCATCAGATTTTGAAGCGGTTGTAACATTTCAAGGCGAACTTAAATTAAAAATATTCCCTCAAATTTTTTAAATTTTAATCAAAATTATTATATTGGTTGTTGGAGAGCTATGTAAGACTTTTAGCAATTTTTTTTAAGAATACAAGTTTTTTTTTCAGAGTTAAACGCTAATCGGTTTGGAATTGAATTACAAACTTAACGCGGCGTGATAATCCATATTTTAGCAGTTTTTTGCTTTGTTTTCGATAAAGTACTGCTTTGAAATTCATATTTTTGCACTCTTAATTCATACAAAAAAATGCATAAATTTATCTGGGGACAGCAATAGTCAAAACTCTTCGAAATTGAAAAAGAGTTTAATATTTTTAACATGTAAATTTAATCAAATTCGTATCCTATCTATTTTTTTCTTAAAGAAATTTTTTTTCAAATAATGTTTTTAGGCTTTAATGGCAATGGATTGGGAATTTAATTACATGCTCAACGCAGTATGACATTCTATATTTAAATAATATGTTTTGTACAAAATACTAATGTTTTGAATGAAATTTGTGTAAGGATTTGTGTCGAAAAAGGAATCTGTTTGTTTCTGTTTTGTCCATCTGTTAACTTATGCAAACAATCCATAATAATTTTAAAAAGATTTAAAAAAGACACATGTTTTTTTAAGTAGTTTTCAAAGGACAAAATATTTTTGTTTTTACGGATATCAAGGGAAAAAGTTCTGATAAAATCTTTTCTCGGTTTATAGAATAAAAATTATGAATTTTTTAAATTTAAAATAAGTACCAAAGATAAAGCAATGCTTAATTTTAAATTTTAATTTCCACAGGCGAAGCTGCGGGCTACAGACCCTGCTAGTATTGAATATTTCTCTCTATACCTTAAAAAAAGTTTTTTTTCGAAGTCATATCCCACAATTCGTCTTAACTTTTGTCTGGTCAATATTCTTAACACTTTTGAATCAAATAAGAATCCTGTTCAGTGTTCAAAAATCATTTACAAAAGTTAAGACGAATTGTGGGATATGACTTCGAAAAAAAACTTTTTTTAAGGTAAAGAGAGAAATATTCAATATTTATTTATGGGTCGAAGATTAGAAGGATCAAAGATCAAGCCCAAAGCTGGATTACTCTCAAAATCGAATCTTTTAGTTTATATTTAACCAGAAAAAAAATTTCGGGTAAGTTTGATCATTGGAACCGGATAAAATCAATGGTGTCGTATAATTATGAAACACCTTAAAATTAAGATTTTGTTATAACTTATGCCACGGAGGCAAATATTATCACTATGGACGGCAGTCCATGTAGTGACGAAGCGCACCAGGAGAGTGTGCGAAGGCGACTACTATATATACACGAAGAAATGAAAATCTACTGTGATGGTCCGAGTATACTGAATGATACACCTATCGAAAGGTATTGCGAAAACTAACAGGATTGCATACCAAGACTTAAAGAAAATCAATTGGCTTGGGAGAGAGAGCGGTGAAAGTGAAAAAGTGCAAATTTCGAAATTTTTAGCTGTTGGGGCCGGTGGGGATAAATGCCCCTCGCAATGTATTAGTTGTGTTCCTATTGAAAATACCCGTCGAATGAGGGGTCATATGATAAATTCCGACGCTCCGTTCAAAAGTTATAGCCAAAATAAGATTTTCTTCTTCTTCCCAAAATGAAAATTTAATTCTGTTTGTCAGTTTGTCCAAAATATGTTTTTTAAGTTCTGAAAATTTGATAAACCGTTCATCACATCGATATAAAAAACTTTTGTTCTACCACTTTTGGAAAAACCCGCTAGTTTAGCGGAAAAACAGCTATAAATAGCTAAAATTCGGAAAGCCGCAACTTCTATACTACTAAAGCTAGACTTGTGCTGCATCTCGTTTGAAAGGTATTTTTAAATGCTATTAACGCCCTCTATCTGCAATTTGTGTAAATGTGATAGTTAGAAAGATATGAACAAAATAATTTTTTTTTAACTTTCTTTTTAGTTTTTTTTTTAATTTTCTCAAAAACGGCTCTAACGATTTTCCTTACAACTTTAAACTGTATAGCCCTTGAGATTCCTTAAATTTTGGTATATATCATGTTACTGTAAAAAATCACATTTAAAAGTTATTAAGAAACGACAATGGCCACTTTTGCCAGCTCAGAACAACTAACGCTTCCTGAGTGTTGAAATCATGAAATCAGTTAATTTCCATTTAACAGTTCCATATAGGAATCTTTTGTTCGACGACTTTTGGAAAAACCCTCTTCTTTAGCGGGAAAAAAGCTAAAAATAGCTAAATTTCGTTAGTTTTTAAGTTCTACACTACTAAAGGTACAGACATGTGCTATACCTCGTTTAAAAGGTATTTTCGTTAGTTTTTAAGTTCTACTCTACTAAAGGTACAGACATGTGCTATACCTCGTTTAAAAGGTATTTTGAAATACTTAAACGCCTTTTTAACTTAATTTGTTTAAATACAATGGCTTACAAATTATGATTGACCAATTTAAATTTAAATGTATATATTAGCTCCTATGAGAGCAAATGTAAACAAACAAAAACTTCTGATATCAAATAAAAACACCTCTTAACGACGTAAAAAACAAGAGACAACGCTATAGTCGGGTGCCCCGACTATCAGATACCCGTTACTCAGCTAAAGGGAGTGCGAAGGAGATGGAGAAAAACTTTGATCCGCCGTAACTTTTTAACGAATGGTCCGATTTAAAAAATTTCTTCTACATTTCGATAGGTATTGATAAACACAATAAAACTGCATTTTTACTTTTCCAAAATATTGAAATTTTTAAAATCGTATATTAGCGATTGTGGGCGTTAGAGGGGGCGTGGCACTGTTTTGAAACAAACTTGCGCTGCGTAGGAACTCCTACAATCTGCATGCAAAATGTCAATCTTCTAGCTTTTATAGTTTCCGAGATCTCAGCGTTCATAGACTTTCTAATATTTTCTCATTCGGCACGCTGCCGAACCGGCGAAGGCAGGGGGAATGCCTGTGAAGGGAAAAAGGCTGGAATAGTTTGCTAGGGCGGGCCGAATGAGAAAATATTAGAAAGTCTATTTAATGACGAGTGTAATAATTTTTCGTCACGTATGTTGAAATCAGAACTTTTGTATGTTGAAGGTGCGATCGTCACTAGTTTTTTACCTCGTTAAGAGGTGTTTTTATTTGATATTGTTTTCACATGAAATTCTTTGTTTTGTTATAACGATTAAATACAAACACAATCACCTTAATACGACTTTTAATAAAAAAAAATATTTAAGAAATTTATGGTGTATAATTTTGAAACACACCTTAGAATGCCCTCTCACTTTCTTATACAGAGCGTTGAGATCCATTCATTAGTTTAGAAGCTACAATTTGTCAAACTTGAAAAAATGGGAAAAAACGAAAAATTGCTGGCATAAATGGCTTCGTTAAAAATACACGCCTAAAAACCGAAATTGGTTTTATAACTTTTATAACCAAAATCGGTTAATCGCAGCTCAAGTTAGAAATTAAAAAAGTGTCTAAAACGTTTTTTACACTTTAAAAAAAATTGGTACCATACAAAAATTGTAAGTGCCCTTTTCTTATTCAGAAAGATCCACCTTACCAGAAAAGAAAGGTTTCATGAAGTGCGTATTTGATCAATTTTTTTTTGTAAACTGGTGTTCTGTCGCTGTGAAATGGTTTTAGTTTTACTCAAACATTTTTTGCAATTTTTTTTATGTAGTTTGGAATACATTCGCTTGGGACAATTAGCACGGAATATTTTGTCTCACCGTTTTGTAAAGCGATTTTCTTTACCCCTAGCCTTAAATTTCTGGCTGTAAATGTAAATGAGACATTTAGTTCCGAAAAATTGCACATATTTGCATTCAGGTATAGGATAAATTAACAACAGAAGACAGGTCCATATGTCATAAAAATAACACTGTGCAGCATTTTTAGTGCTTTTTAAATTTACCTCGATGGATGCTATATTTTAGGATTCGTTACGAATTCCCAAGTTAAACTGCGTTTTCCAAAAAGTTCCCCGACGCAAGGATTCTTAGCAAAAGGACCTCAAAGTTCGAAAAATGCTGAAATTGGCCATCTTTGCGGAGCTCTCAGAGGCAAATGGATGCATGGTTTGATTCGATGTTAACTTTCTTTTTAGTTTTTTTTTAATTTTCTCAAAAACGGCTCTAACGATTTTCCTTACAACTTTAAACTGTATAGCCCTTGAGATTCCTTAAATTTTGGTATATATCATGTTACTGTAAAAAATCACATTTAAAAGTTATTAAGAAACGACAATGGCCACTTTTGCCAGCTCAGAACAACTAACGCTTCCTGAGTGTTGAAATCATGAAATCAGTTAATTTCCATTTAACAGTTCCATATAGGAATCTTTTGTTCGACGACTTTTGGAAAAACCCTCTTCTTTAGCGGGAAAAAAGCTAAAAATAGCTAAATTTCGTTAGTTTTTAAGTTCTACACTACTAAAGGTACAGACATGTGCTATACCTCGTTTAAAAGGTATTTTCGTTAGTTTTTAAGTTCTACTCTACTAAAGGTACAGACATGTGCTATACCTCGTTTAAAAGGTATTTTGAAATACTTAAACGCCTTTTTAACTTAATTTGTTTAAATACAATGGCTTACAAATTATGATTGACCAATTTAAATTTAAATGTATATATTAGCTCCTATGAGAGCAAATGTAAACAAACAAAAACTTCTGATATCAAATAAAAACACCTCTTAACGACGTAAAAAACAAGAGACAACGCTATAGTCGGGTGCCCCGACTATCAGATACCCGTTACTCAGCTAAAGGGAGTGCGAAGGAGATGGAGAAAAACTTTGATCCGCCGTAACTTTTTAACGAATGGTCCGATTTAAAAAATTTCTTCTACATTTCGATAGGTATTGATAAACACAATAAAACTGCATTTTTACTTTTCCAAAATATTGAAATTTTTAAAATCGTATATTAGCGATTGTGGGCGTTAGAGGGGGCGTGGCACTGTTTTGAAACAAACTTGCGCTGCGTAGGAACTCCTACAATCTGCATGCAAAATGTCAATCCTCTAGCTTTTATAGTTTCCGAGATCTCAGCGTTCATAGACTTTCTAATATTTTCTCATTCGGCACGCTGCCGAACCGGCGAAGGCAGGGGGAATGCCTGTGAAGGGAAAAAGGCTGGAATAGTTTGCTAGGGCGGGCCGAATGAGAAAATATTAGAAAGTCTATTTAATGACGAGTGTAATAATTTTTCGTCACGTATGTTGAAATCAGAACTTTTGTATGTTGAAGGTGCGATCGTCACTAGTTTTTTACCTCGTTAAGAGGTGTTTTTATTTGATATTGTTTTCACATGAAATTCTTTGTTTTGTTATAACGATTAAATACAAACACAATCACCTTAATACGACTTTTAATAAAAAAAAATATTTAAGAAATTTATGGTGTATAATTTTGAAACACACCTTAGAATGCCCTCTCACTTTCTTATACAGAGCGTTGAGATCCATTCATTAGTTTAGAAGCTACAATTTGTCAAACTTGAAAAAATGGGAAAAAACGAAAAATTGCTGGCATAAATGGCTTCGTTAAAAATACACGCCTAAAAACCGAAATTGGTTTTATAACTTTTATAACCAAAATCGGTTAATCGCAGCTCAAGTTAGAAATTAAAAAAGTGTCTAAAACGTTTTTTACACTTTAAAAAAAATTGGTACCATACAAAAATTGTAAGTGCCCTTTTCTTATTCAGAAAGATCCACCTTACCAGAAAAGAAAGGTTTCATGAAGTGCGTATTTGATCAATTTTTTTTTGTAAACTGGTGTTCTGTCGCTGTGAAATGGTTTTAGTTTTACTCAAACATTTTTTGCAATTTTTTTTATGTAGTTTGGAATACATTCGCTTGGGACAATTAGCACGGAATATTTTGTCTCACCGTTTTGTAAAGCGATTTTCTTTACCCCTAGCCTTAAATTTCTGGCTGTAAATGTAAATGAGACATTTAGTTCCGAAAAATTGCACATATTTGCATTCAGGTATAGGATAAATTAACAACAGAAGACAGGTCCATATGTCATAAAAATAACACTGTGCAGCATTTTTAGTGCTTTTTAAATTTACCTCGATGGATGCTATATTTTAGGATTCGTTACGAATTCCCAAGTTAAACTGCGTTTTCCAAAAAGTTCCCCGACGCAAGGATTCTTAGCAAAAGGACCTCAAAGTTCGAAAAATGCTGAAATTGGCCATCTTTGCGGAGCTCTCAGAGGCAAATGGATGCATGGTTTGATTCGATGTTAAAGTTTTTTAAAAGATACACCCTTTATCTTTTAAACCCCATACTTAAAAAATTTTAAAGATTTTTTTAAGGCAGAAACAAATTCTAGAAAACATAGTCAAAAAACATAAAAGTATACAGATGCGGTAATATTGTATTGATTATAATTTTACTATTAGACTAATTGGATAAGAAATAATTACAACATGAAACTTTTAAAAACACAAGGCGGCAACACTGCTACTATTTTGACCGCAGCTGTATGTTTTTCAGTTTTTTGACTATGTTTTTTGGAATTTATTTCTGCCTTAAAAAAATCCTAAAATTATTTTATGTATGGGGTTTGAAAGATAAAGGGTATATCTTTTAAAAAACTTTAACTTCGAACCAAGCCATGCATCCATTTGCCTCTGAGAGCTCCGCAAAGTTGGTCAATTTCAGCATTTTTCGAACTTTGAGGTCCTTTGCTAAGAATCCTTGCGTCGGGGAACTCTTTGGAAAACGCAGTTTAACTTGGGAATTCGTAACGAATCCAAAAATATAGCATTCATCGAGGTTAATTTTTGATGTCATACTATATTTTTTTAGTTTAGCTGAGGATCAAACTAATTAGAAACTAACAACTGGGGCAAAACCATGGGGAAATATGTTTTATTCAAGGCTAACGGTTTTTGGCTTGGTGGACTTTTTCGTGGAAGTGCAAATATGGCAGTCCGATTTTGATAAAATTTAATTTAAAATTCAGAATTTAAAAAAAAAGCAAGAAATTAAGTAACGTCGGCCAGCTGACGTTTATATACCCCTGCAGAGTGGAAATACATTGGAAAAATAAAAGGGATGTTAGTATTCAAAAAGTATGCACCAAAAAATCCCTTAAGGGGTTATATACCTTTTTTTTTTTCAAAAAAAAACAAAAAATTTTTTTTTGCTGAATCTTAAAATATATCCCTTAGAGAACATTTGCCCAAATTTTCATAGTTTTGTGTATGCGCAAGCATATATATTTAATAGTTTATTCACAATATAGCAAGTTGATAAAACAGTGCAAGACTTAACGTACGGTGTGATGATAGAGGTTATAGTTGATATAAGGCCAGGGGATGGCCTGACCGCTGCTGCAGGGAGACCTGCATAGGTTGACGATTGCGTACAGACTGACTGGTAGAGAGCTGCCCACTTCGCATACACAACACCCCTTAACACCCAGATGCATTGTAATATTGTGGGGGTTGTCGCTGACGCCTGGATCTTCGCGGTGTCACTTCCGCTTGGATCGGCTCCAAAACTGACGCTAGTCGCGCTGGCGAGTTCTCTGTATTTACGGCGTGACCCATCGACGGTGATACTGGGTCTGGAACGGGGGAAGAGTCGTCAGAAAACGAAGACGGGGTATTAGGTTCGCGAGCTCGAAGCTGGTCTAGATGACGTCGAACCACACGGCTATCATCGAGGTCCACTGTGTAAGATATAGGTCCAGTTTGCTCCGATACGCGACCTTCAATCCATTTCCGGCCGCTTGAATAGTTTCTGACCCAGACTGGGCTACCTGTAACAAAACTCTTCTTATTGACTGGTTCAGAGTCCTTACCCAATATGATTTCGTTTGGCTGAATCTTATCAAGAAATGATTTGAGTTCCCGCTTCAGGAGCAACTCTGCTGGCGAATGTCCCGTTGTCGAATGCGGTGTGCAATGTTGGCTGAACAGATATCGGGCCAGAGCTAGATTTATGTCAGTATCTCGTTCCATCTTCTTTAAGAATCCTTTTGTGCTTTGGACCATCCGCTCAGCTTGCCCATTGGTCGCCGGGTGAAAAGGTGCCGATCGGATATGGCAAATAATGTTGTTGCTCATAAATTTTTTAAATTCATCAGATGTAATCGCGGTTCCGTTATCCGAAACCAACTCGTCCGGAATTCCATGAGTAGCAAAAAGCTGGCGAAGGAACGCGATGGCGCAGGCTGCTGATGTAGACTTGACAACGCTAACCTCGAGCCACTTTGAGAAAGAATCAACGACCAAAAAGAACACCTTGCCTTGAAACGGTCCTGCAAAGTCAACATGAAGACGCGACCAAGGTTTCTTAGTAGATTCCCAAAAGTGTACTTCCGATTTGTGCGGCTCATTTCGAGTTTCCTGACAGGCTTGGCAGCGCTTAACTGTGAGCTCGATATCCGCATCAATATTTGGCCACCAAACGTAGCTCCTCGCCAATGCTTTCATTTTTACGATTCCAGGATGATGCGCGTGAAGAGCGGCTAGTATCTCTTTCCGATCAGTCGTGGGAATTAAGGCGCGATGTCCCCAGACCAAGACTCCCTTGTTAGCTGATAACTCATCCCGTCGCATAAAGTATGGGTACAGATCATCGGCTCGATTAATTTTGGTACTGGGCCACCCCCTTAGCATCCAGCTAAGTTCTTTCCTAAGGACTGGCTCCTTGGCAGTATGCGAGGCGAGTGACTGTGCGCTGACAATAGGTTGGGATGCCCATTCGATCATTAAAACGTCCTCCTTGGTAGATGTTTGCGGTTCGGTCAATATCGGGCAACGGCTCAAAAAATCGGCATTACTTATTTTCGCTCCAGGACGGTGAATGATAGTGAAATCCTATGCACTCAAGAAAATGGCTCGTCTCAGCATTTGGTTCGAAATGATGTTTGGCACTGCCTTTGATGCGGTAAATATGCCTAGAAGCGGGAGATGGTCTGTGATCAAGGTGAATGGACGGCCATACAGGTAGTTATGGAACTTTTTAACGCCGGAAATTAGTGCGACCGCCTCTCTGTCGATTTGTGAATAGTTCCGCTCTGCCTTAGACAACGTTCGTGAATAAAATGCTATTGGCTTTTCCGTTCCGTTTTCCATTTTGTGACTTAGTACAGCTCCTATTCCATACGGAGAGGCATCGCAGACCAAAACCAAGGGTAAATTCTCGCTGTAATGGACCAATACTGCATCTGAGACGATGAGCTGCTTTAACTTTTTGAACGCCTCCTGGTGTTGATGCGACCATTTCCATGAAGAATTTTTATTTAGAAGGCGATGCAATGGCTCTGCAATTGTAGCTTTTTTAGGAAGAAATGAATGATAAAAATTAGTAAGCCCTAGGAAGGCTTGAAGTTGTTTCTTGACCTTGTCCACCGAGGGCCGTATGCCTAGGGCGTCGATTTTGAACCCCAAAAACTCGATGGTAGGGACTCCAAACTGGCATTTGTCTCTGCGCAGGCGAAGACCGGTCTTATCGAAACGAGAAAGGACCTCGTTAAGTCTGACTGACAACTCCTCGTCAGACTTTCCCATGACCACAATATCGTCGAAATACGGCAAAACTCCCGGTATATTCTGAAGGATATTCTCTATGCAGCTCTGAAAAATTCCGGGGGCTGATGATATCCAGAATTTCAGCCTGGTGACCTTGAATGCGCCCTTGTGTGTGGAGATAGTCTGCATCATTGCTGAACGGTCATTTACTGACAGCTGCTGAGAGGCTTGCGCTAGATCAATTTTTGCGAGTACTGACCCGCCTTCTATTGATGCTAGAAGTGTGTTTATGGCCGGAATTTGATGGCAATGTGGTAGGACTGCTGTGTTCAATGTCGATTTGTAGTCTCCACAAATGCGAATTGATCCGTCTTTTTTAATGACAGGAACCGTAGGTGTGGCCCATTCGGAATACTCTATCGGCTCTAAAATTCCTTGTGCGCACAGGCGATCGAGTTCCTCCTCATAAGACATTTTAAGGGCAAAGGGAATGCGACGTGGCGGCAACCTGATTGGAGGAACTTCTGGATTGACGTGGAGTACCACTGATGGCCCGGTGTATCGTTCTAGCTCCGTGGAAAACAGATGCTCGAATTTCGTTAATACCGATGATATGCTACTACCGCAGGTGACACCATGAATTCCTTCGATACGGATCCCCAAAGGCTCGAACCAGTTACAGCCTAATAGGTTGACTCCGACTCCAGAGACTACGATCAGGGGCAAGTTTTCGATCTGACGCCGATTATAGTATATGGTTGTATCAGTTATCCCCTTGACCGGGATTGGGTTCTGCTGGTAATCATTAAGTTCTAAATGACACCGTGTTAGATCTGGCTTTTCGTTTGGCCAGATGTACCTGAACGTCGATTCCTTCATAATGGTCACCGGTGATCCAGAGTCTACTTAAAATACGCAAGTACGGCCGTTGATTGCGATTGAGACTGATTTCTTTTGGCTGACCAGCGGCAATATCTGGCTTACACGAGATGTCCCATTTCGGTTCGATAGGGAACTTGGCGTTGGAGACCCGTAACTCGAAGACCGTGTTTGAGGAGCGCTGCGACACACCTTCTGTATATGGCCGGTGCGACCGCAGCCGTGGCAGGTGGCGTTGCGGAAAGGGCATTTCTTGCGAATGTGTTGGCCTCCGCAACCCGCGCAAGGTCCTTCGGGTACGACTGATGTACGTGGCTTTAAATTACGACTTGTGCGAATGCCATGAATAGACTCACCGCTTGGATCTGAGTGGGAATCACTTTGTTTCCGCATAGATAAGGCACTGATGGCTGCTGCCTCACTCGTTACAGCTCGCTCCAAAACCCGCTGCACAGTAAGTCCATTTTCTGCGAGTAAACTTCTTTGCAGGCCTTCATCCCGCATTCCGCAAACAAAACGATCACGAAGCATTCGATCTAGGGCGCTTCCGAAATTGCAGCCCACAGCCAAACTCCGCAAGGCCGCCATGTACGCCCCCACTGATTCGTCGGAAAGCTGGTCCCGATTATGGAAATGTTAGCACGCAGCAATTTCGGATGGGCGGGGAGACAAATGAGCGGTTAAGACGTGGTATATTTCTGACAATTTCAACTCGTTGATTTGCCTGGGAGATGCCAGTGACGTAAGGAGTTCGTACAATGGCGCTCCGGCCAGTGTGAGAAACGCCGCTTTCTTCCGCGATTCATCTTCGATGTCGTTGGCCAGTAAATACAGTTCGAAACGCTCCTTGTAGGCAACCCATTTTGAGGGAGTAGTTAAGTCAAACGATTCCAGACTTCCAACAGAAGCCATAATAATGCTTGACACACGCTTTTTCGTTTCTGATTCCAGTCTATCGTCGGATTCTTCTTCTTCTTTGACCCTATCGGCGTTTTCCTTTTCAGATTGTTTCACAATTATCTTCTTGTCCATCTGTACAAGTAAAGAAAAAACAGAAGCTCATCCCGCTGAGCTGAAATATCGGCGGAGTTATTCTGTTCGATACCGTTCTTTGCTGTTCTCTTTTCCCCTTCTCTTCGTTCTTGCTGTTGTAATCTAACTTGGACTCAGACTTGCACAGTTATTCACACGCTTAGTGAAATCCCATCCTCGTCGCCAATTTTGTGTATGCGCAAGCATATATATTTAATAGTTTATTCACAATATAGCAAGTTGATAAAACAGTGCAAGACTTAACGTACGGTGTGATGATAGAGGTTATAGTTGATATAAGGCCAGTGGATGGCCTGACCGCTGCTGCAGGGAGACCTGCATTGGTTGACGATTGCGTACAGACTGACTGGTAGAGAGCTGCCCACTTCGCATACACAACACATAGAGATCCGAATAATAGTTCTATAGGAAAACAGCGTTTTGTCTGCTCGACTTCAATAGTTGCATATACTCAACGTACAACTTTGAATGCGATTATCTCAAAGTCGTGTTTTTCCAAAAGTGCCTTCGCTGTGACCACGATTGCACAAGAACTATTTGATCGATCTTCTTCAATTTTTTTTAAATTATTTGTAATGATTGTGCCGAGTTCGTGAACGATTCAGTTTTTTATGCGCCGATTTTGATTTCGCAGATCATTTTTATACCCGTTACTCGTAGAGTAAAAGGGTATATTGTATTCGTGCAAAAGTATGTAACAGGGAGAAGGAAGTGTTTCCGACCCCATAAAGTATATATATTCTTGATCAGGATCACTAGCCGAGTCGATCTAGCCATGTCCGTCTGTCCGTCTGTCCGTCTGTCCGTCTGTCTGTCCGTCTGTCCGTCTGTCCGTCTGTCTGTCTGTATGAACGCTGAGATCTCAGAAACTATAAAAGCTAGAAGATTGGCATTTTGCATGCAGATTTTAGGAATTCCTACGCAGCGCAAGTTTGTTTCAAAATGGTGCCACGCCCCCTCTAACGCCCACCATCGCTTATATACGATTTTAAAAATTTTAATATTTTGGAAAAGTAAAAATGCAGTTTTATTGTGTTTATCAATACCTATCGAAATGTAGAAGAAATTTTTCAAATCGGACCATTCGTTAAAAAGTTATGCGTGATCAACGTTTTCTATCTCTATCTCCATCTCCCTCGCACTCCCTTTACCTGAGTAACGGGTATCTGATAGTCGGGGCATCCGACTATAACGTTCCCTCTTGTTTTTTAATAAAATTCTTTGAACTCAAAAAATTAACTTTTTGGAAAAATTGTTACTGTATGCAGAAAAAACCAAATATTCTAGAAATTAATCGTTCACGAACTGGAAATAATACTATACTAATACAAATTTGTTGCTTTTTTGAATTCAGTTGACCTGCTGGACTTCCATCGTGGTCACCGCAAGCCGCTTTAAAAAAAAAAAGGGTTCCGAGAGAATCGCCATAATTTCGTAAATTATTCATATTTTTTCAAGAACAAACGCTTGTTGTTTTGATAAAAACATGTACTATCAATAAATAATAACTTCAGTGTCATAAAATAATTGCTCCACACCTGAAAAAAAATCCAAAGTTCCCTCAATTTTTTTGCTCAAAAAGGTATATAACCCCTTAAATTTGGTTCTTTTTGAGAAAAATATAATGGTATTCTTGCAGATCGGCCCTTTGGACGGTTTTAAAAACGTTATCGCTTGATCATTGTGTTGATGCATTCATGTATGGTATTAATTGGTTATAAAAAAAAGGACAAACAAATTTTTTATGATGGTCAATACTCGTTCCTCTTGCCCTAAAGAATTCGCGGTGTCGTTGTATTAAAGAATTCATGTATATAGGTAAATACAAATTGCCACCATAAGAACATACAGCTGCGAAAAAAATAATAGCACCACTAACACAAAAAAATTTTAACTAGTCACCCTACTCACATTTTTTAACTTTTTTAACTTTTCAAAACGGGTTTTAAATAGTAAGACTAAACATAATTTGAATATGAAAAAAAATGTTAGCTTCATAAAAGGTTTCCGGACTTATTTAAGAAAATCTATGCAAAACTGGAAAAACATACGAAAAAAATAATAGCACCACTTCTCTAAAAATAGAATAAAAGGTAGACAAATGACAAATGGGTAACTTAATCTTTAGTTGGCGGTAGCTAACAAGTAAATCTAAGTTTAAAGTGTAAATATCTTTTGCGATTTTTGGATATAATGACTTACTATCGATTAAACAAGTCAGGACCCTACCTATAAAGGAATTGGGGCCAAAAAGTCATGATATATTTTCAAATTTTGTTCGGAAATGATTTAAGACGTTTTAGATTAACTGTATAAACTGTCTTTAAAAAAAAAACTCGAAGATTTTTTGTTGTGATATGGTCAAGCGAGTACACAAGTCAATGTATATTGCTTACTGAGTACTTTCGAACTCTTTCTTTGCTATCCTGACCGTGATCCTGGCCGGATTTTATTGGTCAAAGATTCATTTAAGAAGTATTTTGTATTCAGTTTAAGCTACGAATTACTACCGTATTACTATTTACATCATAGGATGATTCATGAACGATGTATTCATCCGTATTGATCTTATTTCAAAAAGGAAAAACAAGCCTATGTTAATACTAGGTCCATGCTCAATAAATAGATGTTTTGGTACCATTTCTTTAGTCAATTTAGGTGTTTAGAAGACACATGACTTCTAAAAAGGATTTCTTCTTACCCAATTTAACTTTGCCTTCACACATTCTCATAAGTTTGCGGGCATTAATTTGTAAGTTTTTTTGACGAGCCCTATGCCCTTTTAAATGTGTTTCGCATTTCGAATAGGATTTTTTTTTGAAGTGCATATTTTATAAATTTGTTTATTGAAACATTATCCAACTATTAAAATATTCGCTATTATTTTAAGCACGTGTTTTATTTTAGTTTTGGCCCTGATAAGATTCTTTGTGCTTTGTGATATAACATTTTGAAAGGAAAAATGGGCCAGGACTCTGTTTTTCTGTGTTATCCTTCAAATTGTATGCCATTCTTAATAAAGATGATTCAAAACCTAACCAATCCAACCGGTTTTCATGACCGTTTACCATCCAATATGTTTCTTTTTTGAATATTTTTCTTTTCCGACGTGGAAAATTTTCCACATGTCCTTGTATTGCCAAATGGTTATCAATTTGATGTCTGGATATCAGGAAAAGTTAGGTTTAGTCAAATTTCATAAAATATATCCTTTATACACAAGAATATTAGCGCATCGTACCGTTTTATTTAAAGAAAACGGAAGTGGTGCTATTATTTTTTTCGGCCTTTTTTTGACTTTTTTTCTTAAAATCTGAAGAAATCACTATGGACGGCAGTCCATGTAGTGACGAAGCGCACCAGAAGAATGTGCGAAGGCGACTACTATATATACACGAAGAAATGAAAATCTGCTGTGATAGTCCGATCGTAATAAGTAATACACCAATCGAAAGGTATTGAAAAAAAAACACCTCTAAACGAGGTAAAAAACTAGTGACGATCGCACCTTCAACGTACAAAAGTTCTGATATCAACATTTGTGACGAAAAATTATAACACTCGTCATTAAATACACTTTCTAAGATTTCCTCATTCGGCACGCTGCAATATAAAATGCCTATGAAGGTAAAAAGGCTAAAATAGTATGCTAGGGCGGGCCGAATGAGAAAATATTAGAAAGTGTATTTAATGACGAGTGTAATAATTTTTCGTCACAAATGTTAGCTTTTATTTCCTTGACATTTAAAAAAAATTAAATAATTTAAAATAACATGTTAACCGTGTTTTATATAACTTACTAAAAATGTCTAAAAAAAAAAAAAAAAAGCCAACCGTGCATATCGTATAACTATATTTTTTTTAAATTTGTTTTACCCACAAAATCGCCATAAATCAAGTTTGAGTTTTATTTTTGATCACGACGAATAACTGTTATTTGTCTACTTTTATTATAAAACTAAAAAAATAACAGTTATGTTTTGAGTTTCACTTTACGAAAACAACTGTTAAAATGTGATTTCTAACATAAAACTCATAACCGTTACGGTCCATGGTTAAGAATCCTTTCAGTTTTTTGCGATACCTTTTGATTGGTGTATTACTTGCTACGATCAGACCATCACAGCAGATCTTAATTTCTTCGTGTATACATATGGGCCGTTCTTTTACAAACCAAACAGATTTGGCCAAAAAAAATTTCACATTTTTTAAACTTTTTTTTACATTTACTATTTGGAAAATAAGTAATCAAGTGTATCAGAATTTGGCGAAAAACATAAAAAAAATTAAGTGACTTTCCGATTTTTTCTATAAAAACTATATATATATATATACTATATATATTATATATTATAAAGTGTCATTTAAATAACATCCACTAATATTTATAGCCGATACTAACGTCTAATATATTGGTAGCAAAGCAATTGCTGGAAGACTATTAAAAAAAGGCGTTTTGCGGTGACCACTGTATCTCCTCCAAAAATTATAGGATTTCCATTCTGCTTTTACATTTTGCTTAAGAAAAGAAAAAACCCGCCTTCTGGAAAGCGCGATTTTTAATTTTTTTTTTTTTTAAGAATTTGTTTTGACCTTCTAGAGTCAAAAATGCGTTCTTCAACTAAAAAATACTATTTGGGCTTAAAAAAAAAATACTTAATGTTAAAAAATAAAAAAAAAACACTTTCCAGGGGGCGGGTTTTTTTTATGCAGAAAAATATGCGACAAATTTGAAAACGATCGGTTGAGCCGTTTAGAAATGCCGATGACCACGGACTTTTAAAACGTGGTTTCGAGAATAACGCACTTAAAGATGCACTTACGTACCTAAAGTCTTCGAAGTTAGGGTACTAGTTTTAGCATAACTTCTAAAGTTTTTGTTTGATTGACTTAAAACTTTTTTTGTATAACCTTAAGATGTTAATATACAAGAAACATTTTTTTAAAAAAATCGATATTTTTTTGCAAGACTCTTCCCCCTCCCCCCCTTAATATATTTATTAATATATTTAATAAGTGTGAAAGAGTAGCCCTACTTGCTTCGACGTAGGGCTCATTCTATATCGACTCGGCTAGTGATACTGATACTTTTGTGATACTTTTGCACGAATACAACCCTGTAGTTCTCAAGGGGGCCGGTGGCACTTTCGGGGTAGAAAAGGGATCGACCACCCAGTGGTCCCTTAAGGGTCAATAGGTGGCGTGTGTATTTTTTACAAGAGCAAAAGAGTTATCGAAGAGTGAACACTTCTATGTGAACACTTCTATATGAGTTAAAAAAATTGTAAAATGAAATTTTTGACAAGTATATAATGATTTTAATAACGAATACAACTTTATTTTGTTTATATAAAAAACAAATTAAAAAAAAGTTAAAATAATAAAATAAAAACTTAATAATGAGATAAAATAAAATAATAAATGATAGAATTTTATTTCTTTTTATATTATTTATATTTAATAATGAGCAATTTAGCTGCAGCAATATTTTTAACAATAGCGGTGGTTCAGAAGCAAAACGTTTTCTTTCCTTCCATAACAAGCGGATTTTATTGGTGCTTAGATATATAAAATAAATATATAAGTACCTAATTTTATATACATAGAACTAAACAAAAATAATATTAGCGAATGTTTTTATTGCCATCGATTATACGATATCGGTAGTCGCAATATTAATCGTAACGGATTGCCATAACTACCCAACCCCGCTACCATCACTAACCCAACGTTTGCGCCAAATTTTGTAAACATTGTATTTAATTTGTCTTATTGTACATTTAAAGTGTTATATTTTGTTGTGATCTGAAGTGTCGTCAACAGGTGAGTAACACCATGAGTTGTGCAAGTGAAATACCTAATAATGTGTGATATTTAGCCATGAACAGCAACAGGCACATTCGTCGATTTGTTAAAGAGGAGAAGGAGAAATAGTGGTGCAAAGGACTCCTACGTAAGTCTTTTTTCTTTGATATAAATATTTTAGTGAAATTTTCTTTCTTTTTAGATTAAAGCCATGAGATCGTTGTTGCTGCCAGAAGGGGGCTTAAAAAAACTTGGGGAGGGTTCTCACGGATGAGTTTGTTGTGGGATTTAATGTTGGCCTTTGGCCTTTCTGGAAAAAAAAGCCGTAAACTCCTTTACACATTTCTATGGTGCACTTCACGGTATGTTATTTTTATAACTGTATTTTTTATAATACACTTAGTTTCTTGATTCAATTTCAATCTATTTACTTAGAATGCCATCTGTCTTTAATCCTATTTCTTTCTGTCTTTTTCAGCTTTTCACTTTTAAAACATGGTTTGATGTAAAGAGGCTTGTATAACAAAATCTAAAAATATATATTTAAACCCATGCAGAGGGAATTATAATTTAGTCCAGAAGTTTGTTACGCAGTAAAGGAGACCTTTTCAAACCTATAAAGTAAATCCATTTAACCATGTCCGTCTGTCTGTCGGTTCAAGTTTCAAAAGCGTGAAATAAGTCTACATTTAACTGTTGGTTATTCTTATTTTATATTTATGCTTTTCTAGTCACAATTTTATTCCTGAAAGCTGCAAGGGTATTAAAACTTTGGCTTGCCGAAGTTAGTTTCTGTTCTCATTTTATTTTAAAACACTAAAATCTTATTTTTTTTTTAGATATTGTTTCAGAATCTGGTAATGCAGAAATATTGATTCCCAAGGCAATTCAATTGCAAAAGAAACGATTTTTTAAAAATAAATCCAAATCAAATAATAACAACAATGAGGCACTCAACAAAAACGTGTCAGCAGAGGAATTTGTTCAATAAATATAAATTAAAAAAATAGAAAAATTGTCTACTTATAATACAATAAATTAATTTAACAAAAAGTATTTTTTCTTGGGAAGTTTCATAGCATTCAGCTTTTTTGGTATTGAAAACACCAACCCCATTTCATATCCCTTTTCGCCACAAAAGGGACCGATAGGTGATCCCATTTAATACCCCTTTTCGCCACAAAAGGGACCGATAGGTGGTCCGATAGATGGTCCGATAGGTGGCCCCTTTTGTGGCGAAAAGGGGTATAATATGGGACCACCTATCGGTCCCTTTTGTGGCGAAAGGTAATGCAGAACTTCGCCATATGACCACCGCCTAGGACATGCCGTGGTAAAAGTGGATAGAAATTTACATTGCGGGTGGTATGAACGGGAGTTAGTCCCAAGCCCCCGGTGTATGGCGATTTCGCTAGTTCGGGACCAGTCCCGGCGAACTACAGGGCCCTGTAGTTCTCAAGGGGGCCGGTGGCACTTTCGGGGTAGAAAAGGGATCGACCACCCAGTGGTCCCTTAAGGGTCAATAGGTGGCGTGTGTATTTTTTACAAGAGCAAAAGAGTTATCGAAGAGTGAACACTTCTATGTGAACACTTCTATATGAGTTAAAAAAATTGTAAAATGAAATTTTTGACAAGTATATAATGATTTTAATAACGAATACAACTTTATTTTGTTTATATAAAAAACAAATTAAAAAAAAGTTAAAATAATAAAATAAAAACTTAATAATGAGATAAAATAAAATAATAAATGATAGAATTTTATTTCTTTTTATATTATTTATATTTAATAATGAGCAATTTAGCTGCAGCAATATTTTTAACAATAGCGGTGGTTCAGAAGCAAAACGTTTTCTTTCCTTCCATAACAAGCGGATTTTATTGGTGCTTAGATATATAAAATAAATATATAAGTACCTAATTTTATATACATAGAACTAAACAAAAATAATATTAGCGAATGTTTTTATTGCCATCGATTATACGATATCGGTAGTCGCAATATTAATCGTAACGGATTGCCATAACTACCCAACCCCGCTACCATCACTAACCCAACGTTTGCGCCAAATTTTGTAAACATTGTATTTAATTTGTCTTATTGTACATTTAAAGTGTTATATTTTGTTGTGATCTGAAGTGTCGTCAACAGGTGAGTAACACCATGAGTTGTGCAAGTGAAATACCTAATAATGTGTGATATTTAGCCATGAACAGCAACAGGCACATTCGTCGATTTGTTAAAGAGGAGAAGGAGAAATAGTGGTGCAAAGGACTCCTACGTAAGTCTTTTTTCTTTGATATAAATATTTTAGTGAAATTTTCTTTCTTTTTAGATTAAAGCCATGAGATCGTTGTTGCTGCCAGAAGGGGGCTTAAAAAAACTTGGGGAGGGTTCTCACGGATGAGTTTGTTGTGGGATTTAATGTTGGCCTTTGGCCTTTCTGGAAAAAAAAGCCGTAAACTCCTTTACACATTTCTATGGTGCACTTCACGGTATGTTATTTTTATAACTGTATTTTTTATAATACACTTAGTTTCTTGATTCAATTTCAATCTATTTACTTAGAATGCCATCTGTCTTTAATCCTATTTCTTTCTGTCTTTTTCAGCTTTTCACTTTTAAAACATGGTTTGATGTAAAGAGGCTTGTATAACAAAATCTAAAAATATATATTTAAACCCATGCAGAGGGAATTATAATTTAGTCCAGAAGTTTGTTACGCAGTAAAGGAGACCTTTTCAAACCTATAAAGTAAATCCATTTAACCATGTCCGTCTGTCTGTCGGTTCAAGTTTCAAAAGCGTGAAATAAGTCTACATTTAACTGTTGGTTATTCTTATTTTATATTTATGCTTTTCTAGTCACAATTTTATTCCTGAAAGCTGCAAGGGTATTAAAACTTTGGCTTGCCGAAGTTAGTTTCTGTTCTCATTTTATTTTAAAACACTAAAATCTTATTTTTTTTTTAGATATTGTTTCAGAATCTGGTAATGCAGAAATATTGATTCCCAAGGCAATTCAATTGCAAAAGAAACGATTTTTTAAAAATAAATCCAAATCAAATAATAACAACAATGAGGCACTCAACAAAAACGTGTCAGCAGAGGAATTTGTTCAATAAATATAAATTAAAAAAATAGAAAAATTGTCTACTTATAATACAATAAATTAATTTAACAAAAAGTATTTTTTCTTGGGAAGTTTCATAGCATTCAGCTTTTTTGGTATTGAAAACACCAACCCCATTTCATATCCCTTTTCGCCACAAAAGGGACCGATAGGTGATCCCATTTAATACCCCTTTTCGCCACAAAAGGGACCGATAGGTGGTCCGATAGATGGTCCGATAGGTGGCCCCTTTTGTGGCGAAAAGGGGTATAATATGGGACCACCTATCGGTCCCTTTTGTGGCGAAAGGTAATGCAGAACTTCGCCATATGACCACCGCCTAGGACATGCCGTGGTAAAAGTGGATAGAAATTTACATTGCGGGTGGTATGAACGGGAGTTAGTCCCAAGCCCCCGGTGTATGGCGATTTCGCTAGTTCGGGACCAGTCCCGGCGAACTACAGGGAATATACCCTTTTACTCCACCAGTAACGGGTATATGAAATGACCGACACATGTGTGGGTTAAGTAGTTATTTATATATGTCACTTCTATTGGTGTCGCGAGCGAAAGTCTTGGTTTTTTTTATATATCTTAAAAACGAAAAATGTCCCAAAGTCAGCCGTAGCACATATTTTAGTGCTAATTAAGACCTTTAATTTGAGCATAGTGCTAAAAGAACAGAAGTCCTGGAAGATGGTTTTTTTCTCCTGCAAAGCGTACGAACGTCGCGTGCGACAGCAGAGAATTGCCCAAATTATTATTCTTGACAAAAAAATGCATTAATTCATTCATTAAATTATGCATGCCAAGTCGCGAAATGCTGGCACAATCCCTTAGGTCAAATACAAAATTTAACAAGAAATAAAGCTTCGGCAAGCCGAAGCTTATATACCCTTGCAGACCATTTCTATTATAAATATAGTAGTTCGATCTTTTAAAAATTAAAATCGAAATACGGATATATTTAAAGATATTCATATCCCAGAGTAGAAGAGAATGTAATAAAAATCCACAAAGATATAATTTTTTCCTGTTAATTTCCATTTAAAATTTCGACCGTGTAGTGATCTGTAGTGATCTGATTTTTTAAATATTTAATTCGAAATTCAGAAATATTTAAAAAATAATATTCGCAAGAGTAGAAGGTAATATTTGAAAAAATTCCGAAGCTATGATTTTTTTAACGTTTATTTTTTCGATTCTTCCTATGGGAGCTATAATATATTATAAGACCATTCCAGGCTCCTGGTAAATAACGCACCTCGTTCGGTTCATGTCGCTCCTTGATTCCCCCTGTGGCGGCGCTCCACTGTTGTTTTAAGCCTCCTTACAATGATTTGTGTATTGGGAAAATTTAAATGTCTTCAGCGAATGACTATCTTTTTAAAAGAGTTTGCTATTAGGTGTTGGAGCAATATGATGGTGCTTTTGAGAACGTGGAATGGTCTTAGCTTGGATGTAAGGTGTTGCTAACGTGTTGTTCTTCCTTAGAACTACATAAGTAGCAAGAAGTTATTGTCCCACGTTGAAATTTGTAGGGATTTATTTGTTATACAAAACTGCATTTTTCCTATTGGTTTTACCTAAAGGGGAACGGTCGTTCTCCCGGAATTCATGAAGAACGAAACTGTTCGTCTAATATAATTTAATGTATAACAACGAAAGACTGCTTTGTTTTTTAATGTTTTATTAAATTATGCAGGAAGTAATGGAGGTCCCATGACGAAACTTTTAGGAGCCTACAAGAATTATGTATAGAACATTATACTATTTTTTTATAAAGATTAAAAATGCCGATTTGCAGAAAACCGCAAATGAAAAATTTTTTTTTAAGTTTGGACCGTATTTTGCATTGGAACCATTATGGTTGTTATTTTCATCTGAAAGCTTGGCAAAAATAATAATTTTTGAGTATTTTTATTTATTTTTTTATACAGCGTAATTTAAAATTATAAATGAATTAAACAAAAAAATAGCAACGCCATATCTTCGCTTCTGTCAAATGGATTTTTTTTGAAACTTTTTTAAAAATCCTTTTTAAATGGTGTGAGTGTCATAAAAATTAGATATCGTTTTGAGACCATGAAGAAAATCTCGATACGTTTCACAAAGAATCACTCATATATAGTATAAACTACCTGCAATAGAAAGAAGACTTTTGGGAAAGTTTCATCCCGATAGCTCAAAAACTGAGAGACTACTAGTTTGCGTAGAGACAGACAGACGCAGAGACTTTATGGGGTCGGAAACGTCTCCTTCACTGAGTTGCAAACTTCTGACTAAAATCATAATACCCTCTGCAAAGGTAAAAAAATACGAACAATTCTGTATCTCCTCCTAAAGAAACACAGAATATTCTTTAAAAATTTCCTTTTATATTTAATTTGAAGAAAACAAATAATGCAGTGCAATGATAAGATTTTGCGGTGAAATGTTCTATGTGTTTGTATACTCACACTAATTTAATAACCATATATCAGTGAAAACAGCACATTTAATTCATTATTGATTCATGGGTGGCATAGGGCATATTGTACACTTGGTGCTATCCATAAAACTCGGTGGACCACCTGCGAAATAAATAAGAGAATAAAAAAGGTGGTGAAAAGGTTTAACTTTAAAGAGATCAAAATAAAAAAGTCCTAAATATCATTATCGCCTATTTCACAAAGACCTGACGACTCGACTCCCGCTTTGCATTTGTTTTTTCGCTGGATACCGATCTAGAAATAGTTGCACTCTACCTTTTATGTTCAGCTTACCATGCGTGGGGTTCAGGTGCCTGCTGACCGCATTGCCTTGGAGGTGGCTGTAGAGATTGGCCAGGGGGGGCAAATTGTATGGCGGTGGAGGCGGAGGAGGCATTGCCAAAGATTGCTGTTGTTGCTGGAGCTGGTGATGCTGGTTGCGTAAGTGCATGTATGCTGTAGACGTCGGCAGTGCAGAAAGCTGAATGGTTGATGTGGGCAGGTTCGGTGGTAGTGTGGGTGTGCTGGGTGGGGTATTTGATCCCTGACATGGGCTGTTCAAGTTGCGGGTCACCGCGTTGTTCGATATTTGCTGCAGCAACCGGCAGTCGGCTGCAGTATAGACTGGTGGGGATGGCTCGTGTTGATGCTGGTACTGCAAGTTATAATGCTGCTGCTGATGCACGTAACCGCTGTCACAGGAAGATATCGAACCTGTTGGGTGTGAAATGAGGGTAAAGAATATGTCTCAAATGGCGGCCATGAAATGGTGACCTTCCTTTAAGATTCATTTAATGGCACCACGAGTGGAAAGTGTGCATGTGTAAGCGTGCGCGTTTATTTTTAGCCGACAACCAACCAAGCCCAGTCCAACCACCAAAAACTATATTTTTCAAATGCAAGCGGGGAACTGAGTCTTAAGCGCAACTAACGATGTAAAAAAATGGCAACTAAAAAAAAGTTTCAATTTATTCGATTGCCTAGTATACCCTGAGACCTTCTATAGATTATATAAAACAACAAGAGAGAACGCTATAGTCGGCTGGGTGTCCCGACTATCTAATACCCGTCACTCAGCTAAAAGGAGTGCGAGGGAGATGAATATATAACCGATTGGTATAAATATACACAACAAAATTGCATTTATACTTTTCGGAAATCTTTACAGATGTGGGCGCCAGACACATTTTAAAATCTTTAGTGAGCGATTGTGAGCGTTAGAGGGGGCGTGGCGCCCGGCTGAAATACGCTTGCGCTGCGTAGGAAGCCCAAAAATATGGGTGGGAAATCTGAAATCAAATTAGCTTTTGTAGTTTTCGAGATCTCAGCGTTCATACAGACGGACAGACAGACAGACAGACAGACGGACAGACAGATATGGCTATATCGACTCGGCTAGTGACCGTGATCAAGAATATATATACTTTATAGAGTCGGAAACGTTTCCTTCTCCCTGTTACATACTTTTGCACGAATACAATATACCCTTTACTCTACGAGTGACGGGTATAACAAAAGAGAACGCTATTTTTTGAATGGAAAAAATCAGTAAAATTTTGTATGAAAAGGTGGAAAAAGCGGCTAAAATTGTAATTTTTAGCTATTTTCAAACAATCATAAAAAATACAAGGAAAAATTTTTTTGAAATTTTTTTTTTTGCAGTTATTATTAATTTTGAATGGGGAAAAACTTTGCATCAAAACATTTTTGTTTTAAGCCCCAGAATAAAAGTTGAAAATTTGACCCTCATAATAAATTTTCTAATTTTCTAACTTTTCAAAGGGTGCTTAATGGGTTAAAAACATTACACTTTGGGGAATTTGACCACTTTTTTTTTGGCCAAAACACATTTTTTTAAAGTCGTTAAACTAAAAATGTTTCTTTTAGAATACTTCAACAGAAGACCAATCTTCAATGTTACATTACAGGAATTACAATAGAGGGCGCCTCTGATAACTTACAGCTGTTATATCAGCTGTTGTATTTTGCTTTCACAAGCAACAGAAATTCGACGCAACGCTGAGGCTATTTAATTGCTAAAAAGAAGGGTTTTAAAAAATTCTAAGTGGAATTTTTTGAAATAATTGAAAGGATGGTACTTTGCTCTAAGTATTTTTGTGATTAAGCAATCCAAATTAATCGTGGTTTTCTTGAAATCAATTATTTTTGTGACCGGTCTAACACGAATTTTTTAAAAGAAAACAAATTTTTTAATAGAGATACAAAGCAAGTCCAGCGGAGTCCATCCATCAAACCTTTGGGAATTAAAAAGAAAGGAATTATCTCAAAAATGAATGTAGTCAGAAAATACACTTTTTACGATTCTTTGAGAAATTTAGTTTTTTAGATCATAACCTCAAATTTTGCAAATGCTCCTATGTTTGCACTGTGGAAGAAAGATATCAATGGACTTTAATTTGAAATGTGTACTAATGTAAGGCAAAAACACTTATCGCTACCATTGGACAATTAAAGCGGACTTAAGAGGTTGTAAAAATAAAAATAAAGCTATAACACGGTACTCAACAAGTTTAATGAATTTATCTCTAAAAATAGCAAAGTTGATCTGATCAATTTTATGGCAGCTATATGATATAGTTGTCCGATCCGAAAGGTATTCATACAAAATATGAGTTGTGGTAAATAAAAACGATTGCGAAAGTTTTACTTTTATATCTTTAAAATTGAGGAAGCTATTAATATTGGCCAAAAAAGTGATCAAATTTCCCATAGTGCATTGTTGTGTCATTTAAACGGAATTGAAGTGCTCTTTCTATAGGAGCCAAAATGTTTCTATTATAAGTTCAAAATATGAGAAGATTTAACTTTAAAATTTGTCAAAATAATTATGCCGACTATTGTACTGTCCTCCTAACTGGCCACGATGAACATCAAATTGTATTCAACAAGAGCCCTTTCGCGTTTTTGCAATATTTATAACCCCTATCATCGTTTATAATTCTATTTGCAAATCAACTTCTATCCCGATATTAACAACTACAATTGAAACATTTTCAGATATTCTTAGTTTCTGCCGTTATTTTCTTTGTCTTTGCTTTATGTGATTTCCTCGTGAACTCACATTTTTTTGGTAAAATGATAAGGGGTCCCGCGTGTAGCAAGCTCGTGCTTGATGGTTTTAAGCCATTTGTTTTCTCATAGTGTATAATGTTTACTGCTCATAGTGCATAAACCTTCAGCATATATTTTTTGTATTTGGGCATTTTGCCGATAATAAAAAAATACTTCGATTATAACACTAGTTTACAAAATAATATTCTTGGAGTGGTCAACAGCAATTGATTGCAAATTCTGTTATGCTGGAGCCCTAGATCACAAAAATACCGTCCGTCTGTCTGTCCGTTTCTACGCAAAGTATATAAGTCGGAACCGATCGGTTCCGGACAACTATATCTTATAGATTCCATAGGAAGGATCGAAAAAAAAACAAGAGAGAACGCTATAGTCGGGTTGTTGTCCCGACTATCTAATACCCGTCACTCAGCTAAAGGGAGTGCGAACGCTGTGTTGGGTTGGTGTCCCGACTAATAATCGTAACTCAGCTAAAGGGAGTGCGAGGGAGATAGATATATAATTTTTGATTGCGTATAACTTTTTAATGAATGTTCCGATTTGAAAAATGTCTTCTACATTTCGATAGGTATAAATATACACAACAAAATTGCATTTATACTTCTCGGAAATCTTTAAAGATGTGGGCGCAGGACCCATTTTAAAATCGTTAGTGGGCGATTGTGGGCGTTAGAGGGGGCGTGGCGCTCGGCTAAAATAAACTTGCGCTGCGTAGGAAGCCAAAGAATATGTGTGGGAAATCTCAACCTTCTAGCTTTTGTAGTTTCTGAGATCTCAGCGTTCATACAGACGGACAGACAGACAGACAGACAGACAGACAGACAGACAGACGGACAGACGGACAGACGGACATGGCTAGATCGACTCGGCTAGTGACCCTGATCAAGAATATATATACTTTATGGGGTCGGAAACGCTTCCTTCTAGCTGTTACATACTTTTGCACGAATCTAGTATACCCTTTTACTCTACGAGTAACGGGTATAACGATAAAAAAATAATGGTTCGGTGTTTTTTGAAATATTACCTTCTACTCTTGGAAATATTATTTTTTAAATATTCATGAATTTCGAATTAAATAATTAAAAAACCGGACGACTATATCATAAAGCTGCCATAGGAACGATCGGAAAATTAATGGGAAAGTAAAAGGAAATAAATTTTGGCTTCTTTGGTTTTTATTGTATTGTTTTCTACTCTAGGATATGATTCTTTTTAAATATTTCCGAATTTCAATTTTAATTTTATTAAAATCGGACGACTATATCATATAGCTGCCATTGAAACGATCGAAGAATTATTTGGAAACAAATTATAGCTCCGTTGATTTTTATCAGGGACCGTAAATAATCATTATTTGAGATTTTTATTTTAAAAGGCCTACTGAGGTTGTACTTAAAACAGCGTATTCTTTAGAAGTTAATGGTAACAGTAATTGTAATGCACCTGGTGCTAATAATTAAGCTATTTACCATTTATGTATATTTAAATAAATGTTCTATACATTACCTTACATTTTTAAAGATGTAAGTCTGAGTCTAAGTTTCATACAAACGGTCCCAAAAATCGGTTTTTGAAGCACCGGAAAAATTTATTTTCAGTCGAGAACGGTCAACCGAAAACCGAAACAAACTGAAACAAAGTGTTTCGCTCAGACCAAAACCAAATTTTTTAATTGTTTCGGTTTTGTTTAGACCGAGACAGCAAACGAAAAAACGATCAACTGTTTTTAACAGCCTCTTCCCATAGAGTCCATCCGTTTGAAACGGTTGGGATTTTTGACGAATGTGAAACTCGTGTTCCCACAGAACTCCATCCACCATCTACCATCCAATAACAGCTGACTGAAGAGCAGTTGCTCAGCTCAACATTAACGAAGGGGGATTTCAACTCGGGAAAACTGTCGTAAAATTGCGCTCTCCTAATTATATCCGTTACTCGTAGAGTAAAAGGCAAAAGTATGTAACAGGTAGAAGGAAGCGTTTCCGACCCTACAAACTATATATATTCTTGATCAGGATCACTAGCCGAGTCGATCTAGCCATGTCCGTCTGTCCGTGTGTCTGTCTGTATGAACGCTGAGATCTTGGAAACTATAAAAGCTAGAAGATTGACATTTTGCATGCAGATTCTAGGAGTTCCTACGCAGCGCAAGGGTGCAACGCCCCCTCTAACGCCTACAATAGCTTATATACGATTTTAAAAATTGCAATATTTTGGAAAAGTAAAAATGCAGTTTTATTGTGTTTATCAATACCTATCGAAATGTAGAAGAAATTTTTTAAATCGGACCTATCGTTAAAAAGTTACCATCTCCTTCGCACTCCCTTTAGCTGAGTAACGGGTATCTGATAGTCGGGGCACCCGACTATAGCGTTCTCTCTTGTTTGACTGTAGAATAATACAATAATTAGATTAAGAAAATAGTTTAAAAACATATCTGAACGTTTATAACATATCCTACAACGAGTATGCATACATATTGCTGACTGGGGGGAGCCTAACCTCCCGTACCCAACACTCCGCTCTTACAACGCCTCTGCCTAGCCAATATTAATATGAAAAATTTGTAAACAAAATCAAATTTATACTGTTTTTGGTAAATTATAGCAACTTTGGAACTTTATAGGAGTACAAAGTACACTTTTACTTAATATTAGTTATATTTACACTTGACACTTTGCTGCAAACATTGATGTTTTCGTACGCACATTTTGGCCCACACATAGCAACCTGCTCGCGAACGCTTTTCCGCTCATAACAAACTACAAATAATTCAAAAAGACCCAAAAAACAATGAGCTGAAGCATTATTTCATTTTTTTCCGCCATCGATTTGATTTGTTCTCGCAGTCATCGTTCCAATTTTCACAGTCAAGAAGATGAATTCAGAGTTGCACCGAGAAAACATCGCCTAACTATCGCATAAAAGAGCCCGTCAAAGTCCGTCAAAATTTGATGGCGGACTAACTGGGAAATTTTCGGAACTGCAAAACCTTACGGACCATCCGTTCAACGGATGGTAGATGGTGGATGGAGCTCTGTGGAAACAAAAACGGTCCAAAGTTTGGTACAGCATCGCCGCAGGCAGTCAAAAAGATGCTATCGCTGTCAGAGTCATCCAAAATTCGTCCACACCATCCGTTCAACGGATGGTAGATGGTGGATGGAGCTCTGTGGGAAGACCCTATTACATGCTCTATTTTGAAGGAATTTTTAGAAATAAAATGTATTTTATAATTTAGCTATTTTTTGACCCGGCTGCCGTCACCACTCATTTTGGTTTACATGTCGCCGCCTATGATAAATCAAATAAAAACACCTCTTAACGAGGTAAAAAACTAGTGACGATCGCACCTTCAACGTACAAAAGTTTTGATATCAACTTTTGTGACGAAAAATGATTTTAGATGCAACTAAATAAGTACGCTACCTAAAATTTACTCGTTCGGCCCGCTTTAGTAAATATTTAATATCTACACGAAAGTTTTCTGTTGTATCGTGCCGCTAAAGTTCCAAAAGTCGTAGAACAAAAAATTGCTATATGGAACTCTTAAGTGCAAATTTACTGATTCCATGACCCTAAAATACAGTTCGGATACCCTCACACAAAATTCAATACTCAGGGAGCGTTAGTAGTTCGAGCTGGCAAAAGTGGCTATTTTCGTATAAAAATAACTTTTAAACGTGACTTTTTACAGTAATGTGTTATATACCAAAATTTAAGGAATCTCAAGGGCTATATAATTTAAAGTTTTAAAGAAAATCGTTAGAGCCGTTTTTGAGAAAAATAAAAAAAAAGCTTAAAAAAAGTTTTAAAAAATGGTCTTTTGTTCATATCTATTACATTTACACAAATTGCATTTAGAAGGCGTTTATAGCAGGGACCGAAAATAACTGTTATTGTAAATTTTTCATACAAAAAAATCACGCACTTAGAAGGGTCCTAAAAATTTTTTAAATACACCACAATTTTTATTAGCCATTGTAGTTTACAAATCCGTAATGATTTTTATTTTTGGATTTTTATAATAAAACTCAAAAAATAACTGTTATTTTTTGATTTTTATGAATAACAGTTATTCCCTTGACATTTTTGAAAAATGAAATAATTAAAAAAACATGATACCCGTGCTTTATATAACTTACTAAAAATTTGTTAAGAAAGGCAACCGCGCATATTTTATACCTATATTTTTTTAAAATTTGTTTTACCCACAAAATCGCCATAAATCAAGTTTGAGTTTTATTTTTGATCACGACGAATAACTGTTATTTGTCAACTTTTTTTATAAAACTCAAAAAATAACAGTTATTCTTTGAGTTTTACTTTACAAATCAGAAAATAACTGTTAAAGTGTGATTTTTAAAATAAAACTTATAACAGTTACGTTCCCTGGTTTATAGCATTTAAAAATACCTTTCAAACGAGATGCAGCACAAGTCTGTTGCTTTAGTAGTATAGAAGTTACGGATTTCAGAATTTTAGCTATTTATAGCTGTTTTCTCGCTAAACTAGCGAGTTTTTCCAAAAGTGGTAGAACAAAAGTTTTTTATATCGATGTGATGAACGTTATATCAAATTTTCAAAACTTAAAAAACATGTTTTGGACAAATTGACAAACTGACAAACAGAATTAAATTTTCATTTTGGGAAGACGAAGAAAATCTTATTTTGGCTATAACTTTTGAACGGAGCGTCGGATTTTATCATATGTCCCCTCATTCGACGGGTATTTTCAATAGAAACACAACTAAAACATTGCGAGGGGGCATTATTCCCCACCGGCCCCAACAGCTAAAAATTTCGAAATTTGCACTTTTTCACTTTCACCGCTCTCTCTCCCAAGCCAATTGATTTTCTTAAAGTCTTGGTATGCAATCCTTTAAGTTTTTGCAATACCTTTCGATTGGTGTATTACTCATTACGATCGGACTATCACAGCAGATTTTCAATTTTGCGGCTATATAAAAGTAGTCGCCTTCGCACACTTCGAAAAATGCTAAAATTGGCCAACTTTGCGGAGCTCTCAGAGGCAAATGGATAAATGGTTTGATTCGATGTTAAAGTTTTTTAAAAGATACACTCTTTATCTTTCAAACCCCATACTTAGAATAATTTTACAATTTTTTTTAAGGCAGAAAAAAATTTCAGAAAACATAGTCGAAAAACTTAAAAACATACAGCTGCGGTCAAAATAGTAGCAGTGTTGCCGCCCTGTGTTTTAAAAAAATTGATGTTGTAATTTTTTGTATCCAATTAGTCTAATAGTAAAATTATAATCAATACAATATTACCAGGAAAAGATCAATTACAACAACAAACTTTTAAATACACAGGGCGGCAACACTACTACTATTTTGACCGCAGCTGTATGTTTTTAAGTTTTTTGACTATGTTTTCTAGAACTTGTTTCTGCCTTAAAAAAAATCTTAAAAATTTTGTAAGTATGGGGTTTAAAAGATAAAGGGTGTATCTTTTAAAAAACTTTAACATCAAATCAAACAATGCATCCGTTTGCCTCTGAGAGCTCTGGAAAGTTGGCCAATTTCAGCATTTTTCGAACTTTGAGGTCCTTTTGCTAAGAATTCTTGCGTCGGGGAACCTTTTGAAAAACGCAGTTTAACTTGGGAGTTCGTAACGAATCCAAAAATATAGCATCCATCGAGGTAAATTTAAAAAGCACTAAAAATGCTGCACAGTGTAATATATCCCGGCTCATATACACCCAAATGCGCCAGTTTTCGTTTCATTTTAAAGTCAATAGATCAGAGCTTAACTTTGTCATACAGATCATTATGATTGGAAAAGTGATGGCAGCCCAGCAGCTCGACAAAGATGAAAAATGTGTTTTTTGGTCGACTGTAAGTCGGCTGTATATATCGTAAAAACTACAAATAAATCCGTTGAAAAATCATAATGCGTACAAACTTAAAGTTTACATCCTACCGAATAAAAGAAGCCGGATATGGCCCAAATCCATAAAAAATTGGATTTATGGTGAATTTTTAAAGTTTGGATTTTTCAACTTTTTTTTGGTTGACAGAGTCGAAATTTAAGACTTATCATAGGCGGCGACATGTAAACAAAAATGAGTAGTGACGGCAGCCGGGTCAAAAATTAGCTAAGTTTAAAAGCTAGAAAATTATAAAATAAATTTAGTTTCTAAAAATTCACTCTAAAATATTAAAATTGCTTGCGTTATGACTGTGTGTATTTTTAATTAAGTACTGTCCATTTGGATAATTCATTCTTATAAAAGAAGTAACCTTAATTTCAAAAATTAAATTCACTTTAATTCTCGCTTTTAAATATCTTATTTATCTATTTAGTTACGCGGCTGCCAACACCAATTATTTTTATTTACATGCCGCCGCCTATGATAAATCTTAATATTTGACTCTGTCAAACAAAAAAAACGGAATAATCTGAACTTTAAAAATCCAATATATCCAATCCGATATATACAGCCGACTTACAGTCGACCAAAAAACACATTTTTCATCTTTGTCGAGCTGCTGGGTTGCCATCATTTATACAATCATAATTATCTGTATTGCAAAGTTAAGCTCTGATCTAGTGACTTTAGCATGAAACGAAAACTGGCGCATTTGGGTGCATATGAGACGGGATATAGGAAGAAATTTGAAAAAGTCAGAAATTTAACATTTTGAACTTAAAAAAATTTGAAAAAAAACTGTGCCATCGAAAAAAAATTAGTGGTATTTTTGTGATCTAGGGCTCCAACACTAACAGAATTTGCATCAATTGCTGTGAAACATTTTGGCTGTAAACTAGTGTAATCGAATTATTGGTAGGAATATAGAACTACAACTTTAGAAACGTAGTAAAATTTTTGTTTGAATGCTCTTTTCTCCGACCTCTTTTAAATAGTTTTTAAAAACATAAGGAAAAATGTGAAATATAGCAAAAGTTAAAAATGCTACATTAAGCTAAGCTGAGGCTACGGCAAAAGAAAGATTACAATAACAAGCATTACTTATTAAAACGTTACAAATCCCTGCTTGCCTTTTCTCTATAACACAACAAAAGATAGTCATATTTACCATTATCTAGCGGCAAAATAAACAATACATATTCCCAATATGCAGAAATAAATAACCCTTTTTTCCAAGCATACTTATTATCTGGTTTTAGTAACAACTAATAGCAAACGTTTAGTAGATGCCTAACTACAGATTTGAAGTAGGGCACTTACCGGAAGTTACGGATTTGCGCAACGGTAAATCGCGAAACGTAGTCACACTACTGCTCTCGAGAGACAAATCAAGCGAAGGTAATGGCGGCGGCGGAGCTGGGGTATCCGAGTGCGATCGCTCGTGAATTGCGCGTGCGGGTAATATGTTCCCTGCGTCCGTGATAAATAAGCAAACATTAATTGGATAAATACAATAAAAATCAGGAAAAATTGTTCATCAACCTACCTGCCGATGCTAGACGTCTATGGGAGCAGGGACTAGGACTCGGCGTGCACTGCGCATTGCCCACGACACTTGGCGCTGGCGAAGTGACTCCTCCCGCCAATGGTGTGCTGAAGCCATGCGCAGCATGCATGTGATGTAGAGGCGGAATAACTCCACCCATAACGGAACCGTGACGCGGCACAAACGGCTGGTGTGGACGAATTTTGGATGACTCTGACAGCGATAGCATCTTTTTGACTGCCTGCGGCGATGCTGTACCAAACTTTGGACCGTTATTGTTTATCTGTCTCCTTTGATGATCACTAGTGGAACTCGTCGAACTGGTAGTCGAAAGAGTAGGCGAACTTGGATGCCTCTTACGCAACGAAAGAGACGAGTTCGGTGCCGAACTGGAGCTGGTATGAGAGTATATGCTCAATTGGTCGCCGGCATTTAGACTGGAACTGCCTCCGCCACCTCCGCCTGTGCTGACTCCTCCACTGATGCTGCTTCCGCCTCCGCTTCGGTGCGAGGTGTTGCCGTGCGAGATGCTGCCCGAGTAGGTGGAACCGTGCGCCGGTTCGCATTCTAATGAAAATTTGTGCAGAAGGTCCTCGTCACTGAGTATTTTGAGGCTATTGAGGTATGCTTTTACCCGACGCACCATCTGCGCCTCCTCAAACATCTTCTTGGGGTTAGGCGCCGCCGCCGACTTTTTACGCCGCTTGATAGTTGCCTGGCCGGCGTTGGACGCGATAACTGTTCCGGCGGCAGCGTTGCTCTGCGAGGCAGACATTTGATTGAGAGAAAATAGTGCGTTGGATGGAGATTGTCCTTTGAGCTCAAGGATGGACAGTAAATCGTACGGTGAACTGCACATGTGGGTAAGGAGACGTACCTCCTTGGCCAGCATTCGCAGCTTCTCAAAGTTGATTAGACCATCCACTCTTGTATCATTGCCCAGGTGTATAAAGGTGAGATCCTTCTTGACGATCGGATAGAAAGGTATGATGGGATGCTGAGCCAACAGCTCGGCGGACACTAGTTGCCGATACTTGCTCATGTTGCGAGAGGGATCCATAAGGTCTTGTAGGTCGTTAAACAACCTTTGGTATTTGGAAGGCAATTTTTCCCACGTAAGACGCAGCCGTGAAACAGCACCGTGTCCCAAGCCAGAAACGATTGCAAACATGGAATTAAAGTTACGGCACTCTTTGCAATGGCGGGCAATCTTGATGAACTGCTTAACTATTTTCATGCGACGAACGATGTTGTGCTCGGCGCAAATCTCACTCACCACCCAGAACATTTCGCGATTGACCAGCTCAGCAAATTTGCTGAGCATGGGCACTCCGTAGCGAGAGCGTAACTCGAAGAGTTCGTCCACATATTCAGTGGACTCGATCTGGCGAAAATTTGCGAAGTCCTGTAGAGTCAATTGAATGGCCAGTTCGTATGCGTTAAGCTGCAGGAAGTGCACACTAGACTCGCGAACTAGCTCTAAGGCCAGTTCGTCTGGAACTAACGGCTCGGTGCTATCGTTTAGTTTGAGATAGTAGCGTGCCGCAAAGCTTATTCGCTCTGCCAAATTCTGCAGCTGATCGGGCAGCCGGCGCTGCTTTACCATCCCTCCGTCGCCTACACTTACTTCGCATAGCGAAAAATTTGAACTTGGGTCGTGAATTCCAAACTCCTGAAGTGTTAGCATTACAACCTCATGGGCCGTTGTCTCCTTGTAGATAAGCACGTATTTGCATGTCTGGTCTGCCTTGTATACCTTTAGCACGTGATCCGGAAAGTCGGGGAGAAGGTGCGATTGTGTCGAATTTGTGGTTAAGGTACTAGTCGCTGATGGCCGGTGAATATGGGCACCCAGGTAGTTTACCTGTAACCTTCCGTCATCATTTCCCCCCGTTTCACTACCTCCTTCATAGTTGAGGCTAGTTAAATCAGGATTTGATTGGGATTGGTAGAGTCGGCCACTCCCACTAATTGTACAGCCGTTGATCGAGGACTGATTTGAACTACTGCATGAGGTGGCTGCAGAGAGTTTTGACTTGGGATCGTTTAGCAGCGTATCCGAGGAATCATTTAGGCTGCTTCCGTGATGTTGTTTATTGAGCAAGTTCATCTTTGCTAGCGCCTTCTGCAAACGCCGTTTGGGCGCCAAAGTCATAAAACCGCCCTTCGTGTCGTGGTGATCCGAATTTGAGGTGGTACCGGATCCAGACGACTTTTTAGCCGAGCTATTGTTAACGGTTTGCAGGAGCTGCTGCATAAAGTTGGAGGCCATGTTTCCAGTCCCACACACGGGCGGGGTTTGCGGTGGAGCGCAGTCCGGCTGGTCGAGTAGCATATCCACGGAACTAAGTCGCACCATATGAGCTCGATTTGACGCGTTAACGCTGGATAATTCATCGGTGGTGCTATCCGAGCGACCGTGCAGCTTTGCTATATCATTGGCGCAGATACGGCGCGGGCTTCTTAAAGACTTGAAGCTTCCGCTGCCCGCAGAAATACTTCCAGATCCAGCGGTACCGCAGCCATGCTCAAGAGCCTGCATAATCTCTTTGAAACCAAGTAGATTGCTCTTTACACTGATACTTAAGTGTGTGGTACCTGTGAGGATTTCGAGAGCTCTCTTGCTAGTCACATGGTCCAGAGACTGGCCATTTACTTCATGGATCTGATCGCCGCGCTTAAGTCCTACATCTTGGGCCTTAGAACTTGGTTCAACGTGTGAAATGTATATGCCGACAGCTGCGTTTCCTGTGGCTGCGGCCACTCCCCGAAGCTCATAGCCGCCTACGATGCGGAAGTTGAGCGGCTCGTCGCGTGAGGATCGAGCAAGAGTACAGCTGCGCATTCGGGCCTTTGCGGCACAGGCTATGTGCAAAAGACGCAGTTGGCTTAGTAACTTTTTTCTCTCGAGAAGTGCTTCAAAGACTTCCAAAAACTCCATCATTTCATAGTCCGCTTCAAAGTCGGTAAAGTGGTTGTTCACCCAAAGAAGTACCACGCGTGTTACGCGATCCCGCAGTTCTTGCGTCTTATGTGTATCCACCTGATCTAGGTCAAACCATTGCAACAACTTGCTGGTCACCTCTTGCGGGTTATTAATAAAGATGCGATGTGTGAGCAAAAAGTCCTCCACATATGTTGGGTCGGTCATTGAGTTTTCTTCGACCAGCTGCTGTAGCAGCCGCTCCGGAGTGCCACGAATTACGACGTGACCGCGTTTCATATTTAGCGAAGCAGAAGCTCCTGTTGTCGACCCGCCACCACCAGCAGAGTCGGTGCCGCCGCTTCCAATGGATCGCAACTCCGTGACCATAACCACAAACCCATTGTCGTCTTCATGTCGACGTGTATTCTCCTCACCTTGATGTTGAATACGGTAGTAGTCCGTCTGCGTGATGCACACAAACTGACAGTCGTCGCACTTGGTTCGCATCACACCTCTGTGGTACAGCTTGTCCATAGTGGGAAGGATGCCAAAAGAGTCTCCCATCTGCAGTTCTTCGCGACTGCCGTGTGCATGCTCGATTTCTACTGCTCCATTTATTAGCACCGACCATGAGTCTAGTTCTTCACCATCTGACATTACCACTGTTCCGGCCTTGTCCACCACGGCAAATACCATCACGGAACACAGCGCTCGTCGTACGGCTAGTGTGATGTTTGTAAACGCTTTCAAACCCTGCGTAAACTCGAGCAGCACTTCCACATCCTCCTCGCTGCGCTCCGCCGGATCCTTCTCCAGGCAGTCACGGACTGCATCACGAACAGTTAGACTCTGCATTGATATAAAATGTGAAAGGTATATTTAAATAAAAAAGAATAGATCCTGGCCGGACAATTAACCCATTTGATTGACACCTTGAAGTGCACCGAATTTATAAATTAACAGGACAGAATGCTCAAGTATCTCTACCATTAGATACCCGTTACTCAGCTAACCAACTTTAAAGCAAGAACTAAATCTGATGACCAATTATAAAATTGGCGCCACCTACCGAAAGGCAGTGGTAACTGGCCATGCAAGGCATAGTAGCATCATTCTAGAATTAAAACTGTGGGAGCCACCGTTTTTTACGGTTTGTGAACGTTGCTTGATCACAATCTTCTAGCCCTAATTGTTTTCAAGATCTCAGCGTTCATACGGACAGACAGGCGGACATGACTAGATCGACTCGGGTGGTGACTCTGATTAAGAATATATATACTAGAAAGATAAGATTAACCATAAAGATTCGCTCACAATAACTCCCACAATCGTCTTAAAGGACATTAAAAAGGGCTGGCGCCAAAATCAGTACATATTTTGCAAAAGTGTAAATTTGCAATTTTGTTTGGTCCGGATTTCGAAATTATCCGGTCCATTTATTAAAAAGTTAAAAAGTTATTCAAGTTAATAATTTTCCGCTCGACGCTGACGCATAGAAATTTTCGATTATTTACCTTAAAATTCAAATGTTAATATGAAGTTAGTAACTTGGATAAAATAGTAAACTTCTGATATAAAAAACAGTTTCTAACGTGTGAAAATTGTGACCATATTCTGGAAGCAATGTCGAGCGGCAGTTTTCTTCAGTTGTCCACATCAACCCCGAGGGTTTAACAAGGTTTAACAAGGTACATAAGTTCTGATTTCAAATTTTGTGACAAAAAATGCTTGTACATTCGACTAATTTAATATATTTTCTTTGGAGTGCACAGTGGTCGGGCTTGTATGGAGCAGCGGCCATAAATACCTATAGATGTGCTACCGCTATGAAACTTTTATAAACAAGAGAAAACGCTATAGTAGGGTGCCCCGGCTATCAGATACCCCTTACTCAGCTAATGGGAGTGCGAGAGAGATGGAGATATAAAACTTTGCTCGGGCACAGCTTTTTACCGAATGCACTATGGGAAAAAAGTCTATTTTTTTTGGCATAAACTCTAGTTTTAGAGATACAATTTAGAAATTTTTTATATATACTATTAAGATAAAACTGTAATTTCTGTTTTTGTTGCTTTTTGAATCGGGCCATTGCTTTCATCCACCGCCCACGCCGCATATTCAAATTAATTGGCAGGGATTTTAAAAAATTTGTATTTGTATTGGTAAGACGGTAAAATAATTTCGGTTTACGTTAATTTTTAAAATTTGTCAAAAAATAAAAATTGCTAACATGTACAAGAAAAGTGAAATATTATCTAAGAGCAAATGCCAATTTTAGCTTTAAGGGGGGTCCAGCTTCTTTATATTTGAGCCCTTTGCAGCCAGGATTTTCACTTGAATTGTCCCTTTTTAAAAATTGTTTTTGTATTTAAAAAAATTTTTTTTTATGTTTATAAGTTGCTTGATTTAAGTAATTTTTTTGAAGAAATTGTCCCTTTTTAAAAATTGTTTTTGTATTTAAAAAAATTTTTTTTTTATGTTTATAAGTTGCTTGATTTAAGTAATTTTTTTGAAGAAACGTGCAAAAAGTTGCAAAAACTATTAGTTTTGCGATATTAAGGATACATTTGGTAATAACTTTGCGTTTTTACCTTTTTGCAACTTTGTGCCATTTATAAGTTGTACACCACGGAACACAAACAAACTTGTTAGTTTTAAGCTAAAAAGATACACATTTAAAACAGTTCACAGTTGGACAACAAGCCATAATAATCAAAACATGTAATCTAAGATACATTTATAAATACATTTGCTACGATTTGACATGATCAGAAATAATAATCCTTTTTGTTGCTCCACAAAATAAGCACTAAAAGTTTGCAAAGCTTTTTCACTAATTAACGCACACAACAAAGTCAATCGAACAGCTGACTTTGTTCGCTTATCAACTCTATAGTGTTGTTAGTAAAAAATCTTAGATAACTGTTCTTGGCTAATTAGGGAATGTAAATTCACAAAATATATTTAATTTTTAAAAATAATTTGTAAAATAAGTTGATTTTATGCCAAAAAAATTGACTTTTTTCCCATAGTGGAATGGTCCGATTTAAAAAATTTCTTGTACATTTCGATAGGTATAAATAACACAACAAAATTGCTTACTTCTCCGAAATCTTTACAAATGTGGGCGCCAGACACCTTTTTAAATCGGTTGTGGCCGATTGTAGGAGCTAGAGGGGGCTGAAATAAACTTGCGCTGCGTAGGAAGCGCAAGAATATGTGTGGGTAATCCCTACTTTCTAGCTTTTGTATTTTCCGAGATTTTAGACAGGCAGACGGACATGGCTAGATCGACTCGGCTAGTGATCCTGATCTTCTTTTATTGATTATTTACATCCTGATCTTCTTTTATTGATTACTTACATCCATGCTTTCCGCTAGATCCTCCTCGTCAGAGTCTACGACGGATTCCACCAAGCCGGAAAGGTCAATCTCCTCGGCCTCCAAAGACGAGGCATAGTTCGAGGCCATTGTGTCACTACCGCTGTACGCAGAACTAGTGTCACTGGAGTGCGAACCTCGGTTGCATTTTTGATGCAGTTCCGGACGGTTGATTGTCGACGAGCTGCCCACCACCGCTCCTGAGCCTGCTATGCTTGTGGGTGGATACTGTAAAAATAAAAAGGTACGTATATTTAAAGTATAATGGACCTGTTCATGAAAGCTCTCACATGATGTCTGATATGGTAATACGGATCCATGAGGCGTAGATTTTGCTATGGATTCTGCCTACAACGGCATGCCAACCCCGTTAGATGTGATATGTGATGAACCTAGCCTGCAGATTCAACTGAAATGATTAGGAAAGGTCATTAGCACTCAACAAATTATTTAAGATATTCACAAATAAATATAAATAACTCTGCATTAGAGTGTTTTTAGTGTGTACGTCTACAGGCATTGAATTGTCATTAAAGCATAACTTATGTATATAAGCATAAATGGTGGTTCCATTTATTGATTCATCATATCTTAAATCAATCAAAAGTAACGGGAATTTAAGCAAAAACACCTTATTCCCAATCGTTTTTGTAATTTTTTTACAGTTTTAGGTTAAAGCCGTGAAACTCCTGAATATTTTACGGGCCACCTACACGTTGATTTAGAATTGCATCCATCAGGATCACCTGAATTTAGTTAATTTAACATACATATGTACGTGACGACTTGTCGATGTGTGTTTGTGACTTTACATTTTTTACATGTAAATGTGACTGAAAGTTTTTCCCTACTTTGCCATTAAACACCAACAAAATCAAAACAAAAATTCCTTCTCTTTTGCTTTAAATGACTCTCTCTCTCTCTCTGCTCTTTGCTCTGCTTCTGCTGACGTTGTTTTGCGAGAGCTGTGTTCGGAAATCGTTTGTGAGTCGTTTGAACTGCCAAAGCCAACAAAAAACAAGAAAGGAAGCTAGCTTCGGCCAGCCAAAGCTTTTATACCCTTGCAGATCATTCCTATTAACTTGCAAATCGTAAATATTTTAAATTTCTTATTGTTTTGACATTAATTTTTCTATCTATCCCTATGGCAACTATATAATATAGTCATCCGATTTTTGTTAAATTCCGAAATATTAAAAAAAAAATCATATCCTAGAGTAGAAGAGAATACAATAAAAATCAACGGAGCTATAATTTGTTTCCAATTAATTTCCCATTAATTTTTAGATCGTTCCTATGGATTTTGATCAAATTAAAATTGAAATTCGGAAATATTTAAACAGAGTCATATCCTAGAGTAGAATAGAATACAAAAAAAACCAAGGAAGCTAGAATTTATTTCCTATTACTTTTCCATTAATTTTCCGATCGTTCCTATGGCAGCTATATGATATAGTCGTCCTATTTTTTAAATATTTAATTCGAAATTCAGAAATATTTAAAAAATAACATTCCTAAGAGTAGAAGGTAATATTTCAAAAAACACCGAAGCTAGAATTTTTTTAACAATTTTTTTCCGACCCTTTCTATTGGAGCTATAAGATATACTACCTGCAATAGAAAGAAGACTTTTGGGAAAGTTTTAAGCCGATACACAGTGGGGCGCCTAGAACAAAAAGCCTGCCAAAATGGTTTTTTTTTTTTAAGATTTCCCAAAATGTTGCAATGCAACTTCAAAAACAATTGAATTCTCTATACACATCAAAAGGAAAGAGTGATCTGTGTTAAATGGTTCTCCCACTACAGATTTATAAAGTGGATTTTTCGAAATATAATTTTAGCCAATAAGAAAAAAGGTATTTTTACACATCTTTGAAGTTTTTCTGAAAGCGCCCAAGGGCCTAAGTCGTATATGTAACGATTGAAATTTTAAGAGCAACCAATTCTTAAAATATTAAAAAAAAAATAAAAATTTTAGATACATAATTACTATTTTTTTTTAATTTTTTAAAAGTGGTCCAAAAAAAAAGGGATTTTTTGGATATCCTTGGGCGTAAAGTAGTGTTACACACTAGATCCCCGTTTAATTCTTTTTTTAAAAAAAAGTTTAGATATTTAACTACATATTCTGAAAAAATTAGCCTGCCCTTTTGTGCCTCTTCTGAGAAAACCGCAGTTTAAGTTAGCAAGAAATGTTCATAATTTGAAATATCGTCAGCCCTGGTTCATTCGCGCGCCCTAACATCATGAAGATATTTTACTTATGTGAAGGTATTGATGAAGATAATGATAAATTAATAAACAAATTTGGGTTTAAAATTTTAAATTATGTTATTTTACTAAAAATACATATATGAAGTAAATACCGGTTTCTACCAGTTTTTTTTTGAAAATATGCTATATTTCCTTGATTGATTCTATGACATCTATAAGATATCATTGACCAATTAAAAAAAAGGTAAGCATAGAGCTAAAATGATAAATAATGACTTAATCCCAATTTATATGAACCAATATTGAAATAGAACCGAGACATTCCCCTTTGTAATAAGCGTTTATATGGCAGCTATAAGATATAGTTGACCGATTTGAATAATTTTTTTTTCAAAAATCAAGTTAAATTAAAAAAAAATATTGGGAAACTTAGAACCCTATAAGTAATTTATTTATATTTTTTTTCTTAAAAAAACAATTTATTTTTTCTTAAAAAATTTCTACAACAAAAAAATTTTACTAAAAAAATTCACCTTATGATGTTTTTTACATATTTAATTGCCTTCAACAATGCCCCATCAAAAGATATTCGATATAGGGCTCCGCTGATTTAAGGCAGACTTTTGGCTTTTTCGCCCCACTGTGCGATAGCTTCAAAACTGAGAGACTAGTTTGCGTATAAACGGACGGACATGGCTAGATCGACTCGGCTAGTGACCCTGATCAATAATATATATACTTTATGTGGTCGGAAACGCTTCCTTCTAGCTGTTACATACTTTTGCACGAATGCAATATATACCCTTTTACTCTACGAGTAACGGGTATAACAACGTGATGCCAAATAGGCCCCCCGCAACTTTCTTAGTGCACCCCTCCTCTAAGACACGATTCAGACTCAATTTTTCCATGATTTTGGGTCTTGTGGTTTGGGTTTGTGGAACCGGAGGCAAATCGACATCTTTTCGATTTCAAGACTAAAATTAAATCATGCAGAAGGCATTTAGGCAGATCTCGTAAAAAAAGGTCTCATAGTGCTTTTAGTCAGAAAAAAATGTGATGGAGATGCTTGTGGTGTTGCAATATATCTTCGTAAGGGACTTAAAGCTAAATTAATTTGCAGAAATGACGCTTCCAGTTTGGTAGAATATTTATTTATTGAGCTAACTGGTTCTTTCTGGTACAATGCTTTTGAGATGTGCATACAGGCCAAATAGAACAATTGACTATACTGATTTCATATCATTTTTTCAGGATTTATCGTTGACGCATAATGAAATTTTACTAACCGGTGACCGGTTGGAATTCTTTGTATAGTTTAATTTCTGTAAATGAACAAATAGATTTTTTCCAAGAAAATGTCCTGCGTCTGTATAAATTGTGTGTTCCCGTTAAAATTATAACTCCCAAACGATTTAAGCACGAATGGTTTAACAGAAAAATTTGTATAGCAATTAGGCGGAGAGATGAGGCCCATGAGAAATGGAAACGGTATAAAACTAGTAACTTTTACAATCAATTCAAGACTGCTAGGAAAAATGTCAGCAAACTGATACATCCTGCTAAAAGTGACTGCTATAATAGAAAGTTTAAAGATGCTCTAGTGGTGGGAAAAACCTGAAAGGAACTTAAGGCTTTAGGAATAAGAAAACAAAAAGCTATCGCTGACCTGGATATAAACGTTGATGAGCTAAATAAGAAATTGTGAAGTACCTGAGGTTTGCTATACTGACTTGTCTGAGCATACTGAATATAATGATTACTGTGATATATCCTGTATTAGTAGATTTAGTTTTTTCTGTGTTAATGAATGTGATGTCCTGCAATCTGTTTTAAACATTCACTCGAATGCTGTCGGACTTGATAGAATAGACCCGAAATTTATAAAAATGATTACCGCATTATTACAAAATTTACCCCACATAACGTTCATAATAAATACAATGTTTACTACGTCACATTTCCCTGATCAATGGAAGGATGCAAGAATCATCCCTATTCCGAAAGCGAACAAAGATTTTCCTCCAATATCAGTCCTACCATTCTTGGCTAAAGTCGGCGAACGATTAATTGCTGACCAAATAAATATGTATATTGAAGAGCAGAATTTTTTAAATAAGGCTCAATCGGGTTTTAAGAAATCGAGGAGGTGTACGACAGCTCTATTAAAAATTGTAGAAGACATTAGGAAAAAAACTAGACGAGGGTAACGTAACACTACTGACACCGCTAGATTATAGCAAAGCTTTTGACACCGTGAATCACGTTCAAAACTAGCAAATAAGTTCATGTTCTCTAATACGGCACAAAAGTTAATTCGTTCCTATTTGACTGGTAAAAGGCAGGCAGTTGTAACACCAACGGAAAGCTCATCCTAGCATCATTTAGCATGTTAATGAAATTCTTAATATAATATCTTCGTGTAATGTCCATATGTATGCAGACGATGTTCAGATGTATGTATCTCGTCCGTTGTGCAAAGTTGATGAATGTGTTTCTATAGTCAACAAGGAGCTAGCTGTTTTAAAAAATTGGTCTTTCAAAAACGGTCTCCAGCTTAACCCTAGCAAAACTAAATGCGTTGTAATCCATAAAACCGATATAGACACAAGCGTTTTGTCCCCACTTAAAATAGGGAATGAAACCATTGAGTATGTGTAAAAAGTAAAAAATTTAGGTAAAACTTTTAATAAAAGTTTGAAGTGGAATGACCATATCACTCAGCCGGTAGGGAAAATATATGGATGCCTTAGGGCTCTTTATTATACCCAGTCTTTCATACCAGAGAACTGCCGTCCTTTAATTGCAAAGGCCGTGGTCACCCCGATTTTATTTTATGGAGTTGAAATATTTGGTAATAGGAATGCTCAAAGCAAGAAAAAGCTAAATGTAGTATTTATTAGTTGTGCTAGATATGTGTTTAATGTAAAAAGGGGGCACCCCATCTTGGACGTTGGTGCACTATGGTCAGTACAATCAAGTGGCCCTTACGACACCAATCAATGCTTGTTACGCGCAGGGCCCTACACCGTTTTGGGCGAGCAAACGAAATCGCGGACAAAGAAGACAATTTTACAATAGACAATTAAAAATACATGCAGGTCAAAATACGAATAGTCAAGATACATAAAGTAAAACTAATTAGTTGCTAAGTATGATAGTATTACTGATTTAAAGATAGGCAGTGAGTCGGTATTAGATATTAGGTGATATAGTCTATTATACACACAAAAAAAATTGCTTGGTAAAATTGACCAACAAAGATAGTAACGTAACTATTAAAATAGTTACGTGTATTTTGTTTTTGCTTTGGGTTTGTGTCTTTGCTAATTGTGTGTATTTTGTTGTTGTGAAATGACTATTTACTTAGTAGAATTGACAATTTTGCTGGTTGGGGCCTGTTTGACAATTATTACAGTTGATTTTACCAAGTTTTTTTTTTGTGTGTAGTCATTGCAGAGTACTCTAAAACGTTCATGCATTGCATAATTAGAGATACAATGATTTAAAACTAGAGGAATATAGTTTCTTGTGAATCTATTTAGCACATTAAAATGCAGGCGACCCAGTAACTCGGGACTCTCCACATCACCATTAATTAAATTCCTAATAAACGTAATACCAAGCATATTTCTTCGATTAACTAATGATGGTAAGTTAATTAAAAGTATTCTACTAGAGTAGGATGGCATTATTAGGCTTGTATCCCAGTTAAGTCCCCGTAAGGCAAATATTAATAAAATTTTTTTGCACAGACTCAATTCGGTCTATATGCACCCTATATTGGGGACTCCGAACTGGAGCGCAGTGTTCAAGAATTGGTCGGACTAATGAAATAAACAAGGTCTTTGTGACATAGGGATCATCGAATTCCTTCGACCCCCTTTTGATAAATGCAAGCACGCCCCTGGCTTTATTTACCATGGTACACACAAAAAAATTTGCTTGGTAAAATTGACCAACAAAGATAGTTACGTAACTATTAAAATAGTTACGTGTATTTTGTTTTTGCTTTGGGTTTGTGTCTTTGCTAATTGTGTGTATTTTGTTGTTGTGAAATGACAATTTACTTAGTAGAATTGACAATTTTGCTGGTTGGGGCCTGTTTGACAATTATTACAGTTGATTTTACCAAGTTTTTTCTTTGTGTGTAGTAATGTGATCAGAAAATTTAAGTTTAGGATCCATATAGACTCCAAGGTCGTCAGCATGCGTTATTCTATCTAACACACAACCGCTTAAAGTATATGTTGAATAGTGAGGGCTGACACGGAAAAAGGTTATTAGTTTACACTTAGAACGTCATTTATAAATAATGTAAACAGGAGCGGACCAAGATGACTTCCTTGTGGTACACCGGACGTAACTCGGGTTAGGGATGATAAAGAGTTTTTAAAAATGACCCTTTGAGTCCTGCCATTCAAATAACTTAAGATCCACCTAAGAAGACCATCAGGAAACCCCAAAAGGTCCAATTTCCGAACTAAAATCGGATGGTTTACAGAATCAAACGCCTTACTGAAATCAGTGTAAACCACATCAGTCTGACGATTTTTTCTAAAACCATTTAACACAAATGAAGTAAACTGCAAAAGGTTGGTTGTCGTTGACCTACGTTTTATAAATCCGTGCTGACAAGAGGAAATAGGAGACCTACAACTGTGTTGCAAATGGGGAGTAATAATGATCTCGAAGAGCTTCGGAATAGCTGATAGCTTTGAAATACCTCTGTAATTACATGCGTTCAATTTTCTCCCCTTTTTATGAAGCGGGATAACAAACGATTCTTTGGCACCAAAAAATCGACTAACTTTGCAATTTTTTCTATAAAAACTGGTTGGATGCATTAAATTCAAACCTTTAATATATTTTTAAGTGCCATTTTAATAACATCCACTAATTTTTATAGCCGATACTATCGGCTAATATATCGGTGGCAAAGCGATTGCTGGAACACTATTAAAAAAATGCGTTTTGCGGTGTTGACTGTACCTCCGCTAAAAATGATCGGTTTTGGGAAGCCCTTTTTTTAATATTTTATTTTTAACAATTTTTTTCGAGATTCCAAAGTCAAAAATGCGTTTTTCACCTAAAAAATATAACTTTCGGTTTAAAAACAAATATTTGAAGTTAAAAAATTTAAAAAAACGCTTTCCAGGGGGCGGGTTTTTTATTATGCAGAAAAATATGCGGCAAATTTGAAAACGATCGGTTAAGCCGTTAGGAAATGCCGATGAACACAGACTTTCGAAACGTGGTTTCCAGAAAAACACACTGAAAGATGCCCTTACGTACCTAAAGTCTTAGAGGTTAGGGTACTAATTTTAGCATATGCATGCAGATCATTCCTATTAATTAACAAATCGCAAAAATGTTCAATTTTCTAATATTTCTCATTAATTTTCCGATCGTTCCTATGGCAGTTATATGATATAGTCGTCCGATTTTGATCAAATTAAAATTGAAATTCGGAAATATTTAAAAAGAGTTATATCCTAGAGTAGAAGATAATACAATAAAAACCAAAGAAGCTAGAATTTATTTCCTATTACTTTTCCATTAATTTTCCGATCGTTCCTATGGCAGCTATATGATATAGAAGTCCGATTTATTAAATAATTAATTCGAAATTCAGAAATATTTAAAAAATAAAATCCCCAAAAGTAGAAGGTAATATTTCAAAAAACACCGAAGCTAGAATTTTTTAAAGTTTTTTTTTCCGACTCTTCCTATGGGAGCTATAAGATATAGTTGTCCGATCCGGTCGGTTCCGACATATATACTACCTGCAATAGAAAGAAGACTTTTGCGAAAGTTTCGTCTCGATAGCTCAAAAACTGAGAGACTAGTTTGCGTAGAAACAGACAGACGGACATGGCTAGATCGACTCGTCTTGTGATGCTGATCAAGAATATATATACTTTATGGGGTCGAAAACGTCTCCTTCACTGCGTTGCAATCTGAAATCATAATACCCTCTGCAAGGGTATAAATATATTAACAGCTTCAGTCATATTGGTACATAAGTACAGATTAGACCTATCCGAGCAAGCGATAAGGCTATTGATAAGTGAAAAGTTTGCTCTACGAATGCAGGGGATGCGTTTAGCCGACTTTTCAGATATTTTAATTAATTTTGTACCCGTGTCAATAGTCAGCTCCAGCGTTGGGTGATATGGGTCTTCCGGTAAAGTAATTGCAGAGGTTTTAGCTATGCAGACACAATCTGGACTTGAAACAAAGCATATATAATCGTCCTAACGAATTTTGAACATGGTTTACTAGAGAAGTATATACATGAAATATCAAGCAAACCCTCCAGAAAATCATGCTGCGTTGAAGGTAACAATATATTCGAAGTTTTTACGGTGGACCATGTCGCTCTAGGTATATTAAAGTCACCTAAAACTATTAACTGATCCCTATCTGATAGTTTAATTGAAATAAACTGGATAGCGGACAGATGATGAGATGAGTGAGCGGGAGTGAGTAAGCGGGTTAGCGTTAGTTTTAGCTGTGCCAACAACAACGTTTTATGCGGGAGAGCGGGTAACTACTGTATAGATGCTTACCGCTCCAAACAGCGTTTAGTAGAAAAGGAGAATGCAATTAAATAAAAACAATAACAACAAACACTGCACAGAGACTGGGCGTGCAAACTAATTTAGTTAATTTAAACACAAAAGAATCACTATGCACTCGCGAAGCGAACGGATATTGTTAGGGACATAAAAAGCTTTATAAATGTAAGAATAATTGAATTAAACCCCGATGGTTTATGGACAAAAAGAACACAAATTCGGAGCGCAAGACAAAAACACGACCGTTCACTAAAAGAGCGAAAGCTTTACTTTTTGATCATCTTTACTTTTTTGACCATCTCGCGTTTCTCCCATAAAATATTTGATCTTCACCTGTTCGACTGGATTAAACTTAGGGCATACCAAGTAGCCTAACTATTTGTATGAAGAACTGCATTTTACATCTTCCCGAAGGACAAATAATGTAATATGTCGCAGATATAGACTGTCAGTCTCTGAAAATCAGTTCTTTGTCTATGCTGTACGTTTTTGGAATGAACTACCACATCGCCTCAAAACAATTAAGAGTGTTCCACAATTTAAACATGCCTTAATGACACACTCCAAAAATTAGAAATAAATATATATATAATAAAAATTAAATAAATATGAATAAAAAAAAAAGAAAATAATAATAATAAAAAAATTCAAAACCAAACGTTGACAACCTACCGAAATTTGCAAATCCCAGAAAGTCCGAGGTTCACTACTTCTCAGAAATCTTTAAAGATGTGGGCGCAGGACCCATTTTAAAATCGTTAGTGGGCGATTGTGGGCGTTAAAGGGGGCGTGGCGCTCGGCTAAAATAAACTTGCGCTGCGTAGGAAGCCAAAGAATATGTGTGGGAAATCTCAACCTTCTAGCTTTTGTAGTTTCTGAGATCTCAGCGTTCATACAGACGGACAGAAGGACAGACGGACATGCCCCTGATCAAGAATATATATACTTTATGGGGTCGGAAACGCTTCCTTCTAGCTGTTACATACTTTTGCACGAATACAATATACCCTTTTACTCTTCGAGTAACGCGTATAAAAATATTGACTGCCCTTCCTTTAAAAGTAAATATTAATGAAAAAAATCGTTTGCCCACCCCTTAAAACTAAAAAATATTGACTGCCCATCCTTTAAAAATACATTTTTATAAAAACAAACGTTTGGCACCTCTAAAAATTAAAAATTATTGACTGCCCACCCTTTAAAACTAAATATTTATGAAAATAATCGTTTGCCCACCCCTTAAAACTAAAAAATATTGACTGCCCACCCTTTAAAAATACATTTTTATAAAAACAAACGTTTGCCCACCTCTTAAAACCAGGGACCCTAACTGTTATGAGTTAAAAATCACATTTTAACAGTTATTTTCGGATTCGTAAAGTAAAACTCAAAGTAAAACTGTTATTTTTTGAGTTTTATAATAAAAGTTAACAAATAACCGTAATTCGTCGTGATCAAAAATAAAACTCAAACTTGATTTATGGCGATTTTGTGAGTTAAAGAAATTTAAAAAAAATATAGTTATACAATATGCTCGGTTGGCTTTTTTTTTAAATATTTTTAGTAAGTTATATAAAACTCGGCTAGCATGTTTTTTTAATTATTTAATTTTTTTTAAATGTCAAGGGAATAACTGTTATACATAAAAATAAACAAATAACAGTTATTTTTGACTTTTATTATAAAAATCAAATAAATAAAAACCATTACGGATTTGTAAACTACAATGGCTAACAAAAATAATGGTGTATTTAAAAAAAATGTTGGACTCTTCTAAGTGCATGATTTTTTTGGTAAGAAAAATTTACAATAACAGTTATTTTCGGTCCCTGCTTAAAACTAAAAAATATTGAGTGCCCACCCTTTAAAAATACATTTTTATAAAAACAAACGTTTGCCCACCCCTTAAAACTAAAAAATATTGACTGCCCACCCTTTAAAAATAAATTTTTATAAAAATAAACGTTTGCCCATCTCTTAAAACTAAATATTTATTACTTTTAATTACATGTTTAAGTTTTAATTGGCATATGGGCATTTCCAGGAAAAAGTCAACCAAACCCCAAAAATTAAAAGTTGGCTGAAAAATGTATTTTTTTTATTTAAAACTAGCATTGGTATCTATATTTTGAAAGTCAATTACATTTTCTTCCAAATTGATTTTTTACACGAAGATATGGAGCTTTGAAAAACGAGCAACACGTTCTGTATATCTCAGCAACATTTTGTTGTGTTTTCGTAATATTGGTATGCCTTCTGTGGAAGTCTCAAGATCAAACAACCAAGAGTACATTATAGTTTGAGGCAAATGCTATTAGGAAAAAATATAAACTTCTTAAGGAATAATGGATTTGAAGGCTTTTTTTAAGTTTGTTTTTACAAATTTTTAATGTCGCGTCCATAATCAAAAAAACCTATTTTTTCCTTTCAATCGTGCAATTTGCGACACATATAATCCTGCTTTTATGCCTAAAGCAAGGATATTTGGAACAAATTAATTACAATTTTTTGACAAAAAAAATTAGCTCATTAATATTTTTAAAGAAATTTTAAAGTCTGTCGCGTCCGTAATTTCAATTTTTTATTACTAGAAAACAATTGTTCATAATTTTTGTTGTGAAGCTAATTGTTTAATTTGCTGCATATATGCTTGTGTAATTGGTTTACATTCATTTAAAATCAGTTTTTTTTAAATTTATTTTTAAATGTTAAGTACATTTTTCTCTACAATTTTTTCAAAAATTGTTGTTATTTTATACCCTTGCAGAGGGTATTATGATTTCAGTTTGCAACGCAGTGAAGGAGACGTTTCCGACCCCATAAAGTATATATATTCTTGATCAGCATCACAAGACGAGTCGATCTAGCCATGTCCGTCTGTCTGCTTCTACGCAAACTAGTCTCTCAGTTTTTGAGCTATCGGGACGAAACTTTTGCAAAAGTCTTCTTTCTATTGCAGGTAGTATATATGTCGGAACCGACCGGATCGGAACTAAATCTTATAGCTCCCATAGGAAAGATCGGAAAAAAAAACTTTAAAAAATTCTAGCTTCGGTGTTTTTTGAAATATTACCTTCTACTTTTGGGAATGTTATTTTTTAAATATTTCTGAATTTCGAATTAATTATTTAAAAAATCGGACTACTATATCATATAGCTGCCATAGGAACGATCGGAAAATTAATGAGAAATATTAGAAAATTGAACATTTTTGCGATTTGTTAATTAATAGGAATGATCTGCAAGGGTATATAAGCTTCGGCTGGCCGAAGCTAGCTTCCTTTCATGTTTTTAAATAACTCTAAGCGTTTCTTTGTGATGGGGTGGGCAAACGATTATTTTCATAAATATTTAGTTTTATAGGGTGTTTTTATTTTTTAGAGATGGGCAAACGTATGTTTTTATAAACATGTATTTTTAAAGGGTGGGCACGGAAACGGACATGGCTAGATCGACTCGTCTAGTGATGCTGATTAAAAATATATATGTATACTTTGTAGGGTCGGTGACATCTCCTTCACTGCTTTGAAAATTTCTGACTGAAATCTTAAGGTAGGCTATAAAAAACAAGAAAGGAAGTTAGCTTTGGCAAGTCGAAGTTTCGTCGCGATAGCCTTTAAAACTGAGAGAGTAGCCCGCATAGAAAAAGACAGACGGACATGGCTAGATAGACTCGGCTATTGGTGCTGATCAAGAATATATATATGTATACTTTTTGTAGTCGGAAACGTCTCCTTCACTGCGTTGCTTACTTCTGACTGGAATTATAATACCTTCTGTAAGGGAATACAAATATTGTAGGCGACAGCTTCCGCCCGCTAGATAAGCCACTTACAATAATAAGAACGTTGCAAAATCAAATAGTAAATAAAAAACAAACTTTGCACCACTCACACATACAATCATCAAACAGCATCTCACACAGACATTAAATATGGACGTGTTTCTGCCGTTCAATGGGTTTTTTTCGGGATCTAGAGGGGTACTCAATGGGCTTTGTTTACGTCGGTGCACTTGCTAATTATATGCACTTTATAAAGCTGCAGTATAAATTTCCGAGCTGTTATTTTATGCGTACACACTTTTGCATAGAGAAACTAAGGCGGTCTGTGTGTATTGGTATTATGCTGCGCATTGCTGGAATTTCTTTCACTCACACAAACACATCTCGGCCAGGAAAAGATGCTAGTGCACTGCCAAATTTTACTTCAAACTTCGTGGCCGATGTTATTGATCTTTTTCTACGGTCATCTGCTTTTAAAATGTCTCAATTTTTGTACGCTAATTTTAGAAAAAAATTAAAAAGATGAAAACCAAAAGTCCGACGCGTCTTACAGTGTGACCACACCGCACTGTAATACCACAGTTTGTAGTGACTATCGGTACTCTGCAGTATTGAGTATCGTTAAAGTATCGATATATTTAATAATAGTTACAGGAGTGTCCGTAATAGACTGTTCACGCAAAAAGGGTTTTGTTTAAGCGATTAAATTCCGCTTTAGTGACTTTTTCTTCCATAACACAGTGCAACATGAAAAATGTAACCGCAGTTTTGATTTCATGGGCGGAAATACTCATCGAAATAAGCTAAAACCCATTTGGGGTTCTCTGGCCTAGCTCGCGTTTACCTATTATAGCGAATTAAAGTTTACATACAAAATTTATTTGTGAACCAATAAAAATTTCACTATCTTCACTATCTTCAGCGATTATGTAGCTATGAACCAAGGAACTAAATTGACAAATGGCATCCAGAGGAAAATGGGACCGCAGTTCTAGTAATTAAATACTTTTAGTCAGTAAAGAAAATTGTCAAATCCGGACCAACCCCTTATAAGGATATTGTTGCTGCACGACCAGGGGAATTCGCTTTTTCTTTCTAACACAATTTCTTATGGAAGAAAAAAGTGCTGCAGCGGAATTTTCTCGCCTAACCTTACATCGTATAGTGAAAAGTTTTGTTTTTTATTTTTTGTGAGAGCGAAAAAAAATATCGCTCAGAAATAATGATTATTATGTGAGCGATCTTATTTTGCTTAAACATATCACTAAAAGTGCGATTGCAGCCATTCTGTACGGAATTTTAGAAAGATTTAAGTTTGTGCTTGTAGGTAGAACCACGAAGCACATATTGAGTTAATAAAATAAGGTGTTTTCTTTGTATAATCATTTAAAAACGCGGTTATTAGTTTACAAGAGGTATGCATAAATACAAAAAGTTGTAGCAACCTTAGGACTTTATGTCATTTATATATTAGCAAAACGACTTAACAAGATGTTATGAACTATTCCACATAGACCCAACCCGACATGTGGGCTGGGTGTTAGCATGTTGGTGCCCCGTGCTGTAAGCACGAGTTCGATTCCCACAGAACATATTTTTTTTATACAAAAGTCAACCGCTTATTAAGCGGTTTATACAAATACAAGTACACATTTAAATAATTATTTTTAAATAATTTTATTTTTAGGTCAAGCTGATGGTACAAGGTGCATAAACAATATAATTTCAGATGAGATCATTTTGTCCTACAGCCCAGAAGGATGTTATTCTTGCACTTCTAAGTAAGTTTTTATCGTTCTTGTCTAATATTCTAATAAATTATAATATTATAAAAATATATATTTTCCAAATAAAGATCCCATTGGCCAGGTGAATCCTGCAGAGCCTCCGGAGAGGATGCGGAGATGTGTAAAAAATATCCATGCGCGAAAACGGAGCTCACCAAGACTCCGGAAGCCATGACAAACGTACCGAAGACCCTAAAAGTCACCGTAGTTGGTAAAAATCTATTAATTTTATGTAAAAGTATGAAAATAATTTACCAAAAATGATGTAGTAAAATGAAGTGAAAAGAAATAAACCGTTTGATAAAGGCGATGAAATTCAACATATTTTTTATTTTTCTCTCTCTTTGCTGATGATTTTGGGTGATATTACGGCGCTAAAATAGCGCCAAAAGGGCGCCGAATTTGGTGATGAATTAAGCGCTGAAAAATGGTGATGAACAGGTGCTAAGAAAACGCTAGTTTCTGGCAGTGATGAGCCCCTAGGACATGCCCATGTTAAAATCAGCGCTATTTTTCATACAAATGCACTACTACACGACAATTATGGCGGGTTATGCAGGTGACGAGAACAGAGCAAAAGAAATATGGATGTCGAAAATATATCAAAATATCAATATATCGATATTTTTTACGAAAAAATAAAAATTTTTATCGTGATATTTTTTTTGAATAATTATCATATATCATCGATTTTTTTTCACATGTTTTTGATAATTTTAAGTGGTTTCACTTTTCATCGGGACAAGAAAAAATACATATGTGAAAAAAGAGCGCCGCTTTCGGCAAGTGAAAATGCATAGCATAGCATTAAGAATTCAAGAAAAAAAAGCGCGGGAAATACTAGATTTTAATATTTTAAATAGAAACATTAATTAATAAATATAAACTAAAAATTATAAAAATATAATTTAAGATCGTATGTGGGTTAATGTTTAGTGGTTATTTCTTATGCAGCTTAAAATTAAAAAAAAAATAAAACAAAAATATCAAAAAAATCTGATATATAGATATTTTTTTAAATATAAAATATCATCGATACGATATTTTTAAATATTTCGACATCCCTAAAAAGAAACAAGTGAAAATGTGACCGTTTCAGGTGGTTGCCAACAACATCAATACAACCTTAGAAAATACCAACTGCCCAGTGGACCCAAAAACTAGTGCAAACATAGAATACTATGTGCGTCAAGTTAGCGTCGGTGACTTTAGCGGCGATAGCGGAACGGTGGAATTTGGAACACGGGGCCAATTTTTATTTTTTGATTTCTCGGGCTTCTGGGGGCCAAATCGAACAATTTTAACTGTAAACTTGTTTAGAATGAAATTCTCTTTCGATTTAGGTAATTCGCGAGTCTGGCCGATGTTCGGAAGTGTGAAAAAACTGCATTCAAAAAATCAGGTCCCCACGTTTTGGGGAATATCTCCACTCACAGAGCGTGCTCCACAATGCGCGCTAGCTTAGCTTAAAGATCGTCCTTTGAAGGACATTTGAGGAAAATTGCATCAAAAAATTATCGTCAGTTTTTGAGAAAATCACTTAACAGTGGACCAACCTCTGAATCCTCCCATACAAAAAAAAGTCCTTAAAAATTAATTTATCCATAACTTTTTTCACAGAGCGTGCTCCACAATTTCGAGCTTATAGTATGACGGGGGGTTAATTAAGCTATGCTCCCTGAAAATTTTATTATAAAATTATCGTCAGTTTTCGAGAAAATCGCCTAACAGTGTTTAAATTTTAAACGGATATTAGAATACCGCCAACCCCAGTACAAGAACCATGGCCAGCTATGACATGAACCGCAGTATCCGACACAACAACCGACTTACAAATTCAATATCGACGCTAACTTAAACTAATTATTTTTGCCTCTCACAGAGCGTGCTCCATGTTGCACGGTATCCCAAAAATTCAGAAATTAAATGAACTAATTATAGTAAAAGTTTCAAACAATTATTATCGTCAGTTTTCGAGATATTTGTCCAACAGTTTAGCGGCATGGGGAAATGCCCTCAATGGCCATCGGGTGCTTCCTGTTTTCGACGCTAACTTAAAATGAATTATTTCTCCTTTCACAGAGCGTGCTCCACATTGCACGGTATCCCAAAAAATCAGAAATTAAATTAACTAACTACAGTAAAAGATTCATTAAATTATTATCGTCAGTTTTCGAGATATTCGCCCAACAGTTCAGCTGTATGGGAAAATACCCCCAACGGCCATCGGGTGCTTTCTGTTTTCGACGCTAACTTAAAATGAATTATTTCCCCTTTCACAAAGCGTGCTCCACATTGCACGGTATCCCAAAAAATCAGAAATTAAATTAACTAACTACAGTAAAAGATTCATTAAATTATTATCGTCAGTTCTCGAGATATTCGCCCAACAGTTCAGCTGTATGGTAAAATACCCCCAACGGCCATCGGGTGCTTTCTGTTTTCGACGCCAACTTAAAATGAATTATTTCCCCTTTCACAGAGCGTGCTCCACATTGCACGGTATCCCAAAAAATCAGAAATTAAATTAACTAACTACCCTGCAGGAAAAATGCGAACTAGTCTGAAAAACAACTAGTTAAATAACTAATATAAAGCAACCGGAATTTGTCTGAATGCATTTGGACTACACAGGGTCTAGAAAATTTGTGCTAGTCGAAAAAATGATTAATACAAAACTAGTAAAAAATAAACTTGTCTCGGACTAGTACCTTTCTGACAAAAAAAACCTTAAAAATATTTAACTGGAAGAACAAATACATGTTAGGGTCTAGTTAAAAGGCAACTGGAATTTAACTAGTTGCAAATGAAACACATATGATCCAAAAATATAGCCTAGAGGGTAAATGTCTTGGGAAATTTAACAATAAACAAATCAAACACTCGAGGTCCTCGGTTCAATCCCCAGTTTCTGTACATTTTTATACCCTTGCAGAGGGTATTATGATTTCAGTCAGAAGTTTGCAACGCAGTGAAGGAGACATTTCCGACCCCATAAAGTATATATATTCTTGATCAGCATCACAAGACGAGTCGATCTAGCCATGTCCGTCTGTCCGTCCGTCTGTCCGTCTGTCCGTCTGTCCGTCTGTCCGTCTGTCCGTCCGTCTGTCCGTCCGTTTCTACGCAAACTAGTCTCTCAGTTTTAAAGCTATCGGGATGAAACTTTCGTAAAAGTCGTATTTCTATTGCAGGTAGTATATATGTCGGAACCAACCGGATCGGACAACTATATCTTATAGCTCCCATAGGAAGGATCAAAAAAAAAAACGTAAAAAAATTCTAGCTTCGGTGTTTTTTGAATTTTTACCTTCTACTCTTGGGAATATTTTTTTTTATATATTTCTGAATTTCGGTTTTTTTGTTTTTTAAATCGGATCACTATATCATATAGCTGCCATAGGAACGGTCGAAAAATTAAATGGAAATTAATGGGAAAAAAATTATATCTTTGTTGGTTTTTATTACATTTCCTTCTACTCTGGGATATGACCAGGGAACGTAACTGTTATAAGTTTTATTTTAAAAATCACACTTTAACAGTTATTTTCTGATTTGTAAAGTAAAACTCAAAGAATAACTGTTATTTTTTGAGTTTTATAATAAAAGTTGACAAATAACAGTTATTCGTCGTGATCAAAATAAAACTCAAACTTGATTTATGGCGATTTTGTGGGAAAACAAAATTTAAAAAAAATATAGGTATAAAATATGCGCGGTTGCCTTTTTTAACAAATTTTTAGTAAGTTATAAAAAGCACGGGTATCATGTTTTTTTTAATTATTTCATTTTTTCAAAAATGTCAAGGGAATAACTGTTATTCATAAAAATCAAAAAATAACAGTTATTTTTTGAGTTTTATTATAAAAATCAAAAAATAAAAATCATTACGGATTTGTAAACTACAATGGCTAATAAAAATTGTGGTGAATTTAAAAAATTTTTAGGACCATTCTAAGTGCGTGATTTTTTTGTATGAAAAATTTACAATAACAGTTATTTTCGTTCCCTGGATATGACTATTTTGAAATATTTCCGAATTTCGATTTTAATTTTTAAAAGATCGAACAACTATATCATATAGCTGTGATAGAAACGATCGAAAAATTAATGTGAAATAATAAGAAATTTAACATTTTTGCGATTTGTAAATTTATAGAACGATCTGCAAGGGTATATAAGCTTCGGCTTGCCGAAGCTAGCTTCCTTTCTTGTTTTTTTTTGTTTTTTGTTTGCTAGGTGATGCTTTAGTTATACCCGTTACTCGTAGAGTAAAAGGGTATATTAGATTCGTGCAAAAGTATGTAACAGGTAGAAGGAAGCGTTTCCGACCCTATAAACTATATATATTCTTGATCAGGATCACCAGCCGAGTCGATCTAGCCATGTCCGTCTGTCCGTCTGTCCGTCTGTCTGTCTGTATGAACGCTGAGATCTCAGAAACTACAAAAGCTAGAAGGTTGAGATTTCCCACACATATTCTTTGGCTTCCTACGCAGCGCAAGTTTATTTTAGCCGAGCGCCACGCCCCCTCTAACGCCCACAATCGCCCACTTACGATTTTAAAATGGGTCCTGCGCCAACATCTTTAAAGATTTCCGAAAAGTAAAAATGCAATTTTGTTGTGTATATTGTAGAAGACATTTTTCAAATCGGACCATTCATTAAAAAGTTATACGCAATCAAAATTTCTATATCTATCTCCCTCCCACTCCCTTTAGCTGAGTTACGAATTTTAGTCGGGACACCAACCCGAGTACAGCGTTCGCACTCCCTTTAGCTGAGTGACGGGTATTAGATAGTCGGGACACCACCCGACTGTAGCGTTCTCTCTTGTTTTATTTTAAACTTTGTTTAATCTGTCCGAGGCAATATATATGGCTCATTCCACGTGAAACGTGACAGGCCAATTTGGGTCAAATCTCAGAATCAATCGAAACTTTTTTTTTTTCGATAGAGGATTGAAATATAAGGATCGGTTTTTATTTTTTTTTTTTAACTCTTACCGTTTATTTAAAAAAAATAATTTTCTAATTAAGCTTCGATTTTTCAGCTATGCATCACTTGAGACTCGTTTGAGTTATTTCAATATTTGGTATGCAATTTTGTGGGATATGTTCATGTCTTTCAGAAAAATAAATTTAAAAAAATTTTAATTTTAAAATTAAGTATTTTTTAAGAGAATTTAAATTTAAAAAAATTCTGTACGCCGGAATACACGCGGTTTCCGAATAAAAAAATTATCCTCATATTGCTTCATCAATTCTTCACGAAGTGGTAAAATAAAATTTTTGTATTTGCAAGACCTACTAGTAAAGACAACGATTTTAGTTTAGCAACTTTGCATCAAGCAACAACAGCGCAACGTGTAAGAAGAGAACAGCAATACGAACACGAGAGAGCAGCAATAGTGCTTTCCCTTTCTTACACGTTGCGCTGTTGTTGCATGATGCAAAGTTGCTAAACTAAAATCGTTGTCTTTACTAGTAGGTCTTGTAAATACAAAAATTTTATTTTACCACTTCGTGAAGAATTGATGAAGCAATGTGAGGAAAATTTTTTATTCGGAAACCGCGTGTATTCCGGCGTACAGAATTTTTTTAAATTTAAATTCTCTTAAAAAATACTTAATTTTAAAATTACAAATTTTTTAAATTATTTTTCTGAAAGACATGAACATATCCCACAAAATTGCATACCAAATATTGAAATAACTCAAACGAGTCTCAAGTGATGCATAGCTGAAAAATCGGAGCTTAATTAGAAAATTATTTTTTTTAAATAAACGGTAAGAGTTAAAAAAAAAAAAATAAAAACCGATCCTTATATTTCAATCCTCTATCGAAAAAAAAAAGTTTCGATTGATTCTGAGATTTGACCCAAATTGGCCTGTCACGTTTCACGTGGAATGAGCCATATGTGAAAAATCACTGTTTTTGAATTATGTCACACTAAAATTCATAAACCTTGTTAGGGCATTACAAAATGTGATGCGTGTATGGCTCAATCAGTTAGTGTGTCTACAAATCCAAAGGTCCCGGGTTCAAGTCCTAGAGAGGGCGACTTGCCTCAAAAAAAGTAAGTTTGATTTAATTCCATTTAATTATCATTTACTGTATTTGATTACATAATAATTATCAGAAATTCTCTAAGGACCGCGCCTATTGATTGGATACTAAATTAGGAGAGCGTCAAGTTAGGCATCGTCAAGTACTATTGAAATTCAATCACTTGATGGTTGAGAGATTTTTTTTAATTTTTTCGTGAAAATATTTTTTTGAGTGTAGTTTAACAGCTGTAACTATAAATTGGTTAACAGTCACTAGTGCACAACTAGTAGCAAATGGACTAGTTGTTTCCGACGACAAGCATATGAAAAATGGACCACTTCGTTACAAGGAAATGGACATAACTTGAACTAGTTAACCTTCTTGACCCAACTAGTATTTTACTGGTCCAAAACTGATTCCGTTTCCTGCAGGGTACAGTAAAAGATTCATTAAATTATTATCGTCAGTTTTCGAGATATTCGCCCAACAGTTCAGCTGTATGGGAAAATACCCCTAAAAATCGGATTTTTCGTTGTTTTTGTTGGAAAACTAAGTGTTTTTCTTGAAAATATGTAATTTTTGTTTATGTTTTTGGAAGATATTAGCATTATGTATAAGTAAAAACAAAAAAACGACGAATTTAACCCATTTTATTCATTTTTTTTGCATGTTTATTTTATGAAAGTAGGTGTCCGATTATGCGATGGAGCCACTGTATGTCGGAGCGAGCCAGATCGGACCACTAAATCTTAAGGCTTAAACTTCGGCTGGCCGAAGGTAGCTTCATTTCTTGTTTTTTTTTATTTCCCGCCAAACTGTCGGGTTTTTCCGAAAGTCGTAGACCAAGCTTTTTTCATAACCAGCCAGTATCAATTTATTCATTTAATTTATTTATTAACATTTTTCATTTTGAGCTTGGGCCCGGCAAGTCTTCGTCGATGTGCATATCGCTTACATCTAAGTCTATATCTTTTTTTGACGGGCCTTAGCCCTATGGTTTCCTCTTCGGCGGGGACGGGGAGCTTCTTCCTCGCTCTCCGAATAAGAGGAATCTTCATTCTTCCTCTTTCGAGGCTCTTCGCAGCCGAAATAAAATCTAAAATTCTGAAAAAATTGGGTATTAATACTATTGTAATATATATATTTATATATAAAGGTAAAATACTTACAGAACACCTCTCGAACTTCAATGTTTGGGTCCCTTGGGGGTCCCCCGAGTTTTCCAATCTCTTCTCCGGCCGCTCGCCACCACCCTTTTTATTTTTATTCCCTTTATCGCTCATTTTTATTATTTTACTTAAGCAACGCAACTACAATTTTCGCGGTTTGCATTTACAAGTACAAGTACATAAGTGCAACAGTGTTGTAAGACCCGCGATGTAACAGGGCTGCATAGCAAAAACTGCGAGTTTCGGCAATTAAGAGTAAAATAGAGGATATCTCAGGAACGGCTAAACCGATTTTGATAAAATAGTCGTCAAAATGATCAGCTATGAACGAGCGTTAGTGGGCGAGATATTACAAAGATTATAGCTTAGTAGAATATAGGGGGATTCAGCAATTAAGGGAACGACCCAAAATGGTTCCTGTTGAATTTTTAAACAGCTGTTATTTGTTGAAAAATTTCACGGAACTTAAAGCATGTAAAATTTGATTTATTATTGCTAGTTACTGTCTAAAAGTGTTATCAAGGTAAAAAGAACCACAAATATGCTTTCAAAGTTGATTTTAAAATAAATAATGCGTACTGGTGATACTAAAATGTTTCAGAGTTGCCACGACTTTTAAGAAAAGGTGACAACTCTGGCTTTTCAGCAATTCAACAATATTTTCAACAGCCCCGAGGCTGTTGAATTGCTGAAATTTCTGAAAGTTGACTTTGTCTGGAACAGCTGATTAACAGCTGACCAAAATTCAACAATTCAGCAATTCAACAGTTTAGGGAATCCCCCTTATATAAATTTAAAATGGCTAGTGCTCTGTAGCGCCAAATATCGAATGACTATCGATCTATTAGTATGGTTAGTGTCTACACTAAGTGCAGAAATATAAACATGATGCACCCGATGGTCATTGGCGGCATTTGCCCACACAGCTTAAATGTTTCTCAATTATCTCGAAAACTGACGATAATAATTTAATGAAACTTTTACTGTAGTTAGTTAATGTAATTAGCAATTTTCTGCGATACTGTGCAATGTGGAGCACGCTCTGTGAAAGGAGAAATAATTTATTTTAAGTTAGCGTCGAAAACAGCTGAACTGTTGGGCGAATATCTCGAAAACTGACGATAATAATTTAATGAAACTTTTACTGTAGTTAGTTAATGTAATTATCAATTTTCTGCGATACCGTGCAGCTTTGTGAAAGGGGAAATAATTCATTTTAAGTTAGCGTCGAAAACAGGAAGCACCCGATGGCCGTTGGGGGTATTTTCCCATACAGCTGAACTGCTGGGCGATTATCTCGAAAACTGACGATAATAATTTAATGAATCTTTTACTGTAGTTAGTTAATTTAATTTCTGATTTTTTGGGATACCGTGCAATGTGGAGCACGCTCTGTGAAAGGGGAAATAATTCATTTTAAGTTAGCGTCGAAAACAGAAAGCACCCGATGGCCGTTGGGGGTATTTTACCATGCCGCTAAACTGTTGGACAAATATCTCGAAAACTGACGATAATAATTGTTTGAAACTTTTACTATAATTAGTTCATTTAATTTCTGAATTTTTGGGATACCGTGCAACATGGAGCACGCTCTGTGAGAGGCAAAAATAATTAGTTTAAGTTAGCGTCGATATTGAATTTGTAAGTCGGTTGTTGTGTCGGATACTGCGGTTCATGTCATAGCTGGAAATGGTTCTTGTACTGGGGTTGGCGGTATTCTAATATCCGTTTAAAATTGAAACACTGTTAGGCGATTTTCTCGAAAACTGACGATAATTTTATAATAAAATTTTCAGGGAGCATAGCTTAATTAACCCCCCGTCATACTATAAGCTCGAAATTGTGGAGCACTCTCTGTGAAAAAAGTTATGGATAAATTAATTTTTAAGGACTTTTTTTGTATGGGAGGATTCAGAGGTTGGTCCACTGTTAAGTGATTTTCTCAAAAACTGACGATAATTTTTTGATGCAATTTTCCTCAAATGTCCTTCAAAGGACGATCTTTAAGCTAAGCTAGCGCGCATTGTGGAGCACGCTCTGTGAGTGGAGATATTCCCCAAAACGTGGGGACCTGATTTTTTGAATGCATTTTTTTCACACTTCCGAACATCGGCCAGACTCGCGAATTGCCTAGTTCGAAAGAGAATTTCATTCTAAACAAGTTTGCAGTTAAAATTGTTCGATTTGGCCCCCAGAAGCCCCAGAAATCAAAAAATAAAAATTGGCCCCGTGTTCCAGATTCCACAGTTCCGCTAAAGTCACCGACGCTAACTTGACGCACATGATAAACAAAGGTTATTCAAATGAAAATTCAGTGCAAAAAAAAGCTGAACGTCCCAAATGTTTTTATGGGGAACATCATGTAGGGGAAGCAGCGGTGCTTGTGTCCACAAAGGACTGTGCTCTTTTTAAGAATACAAGAGCCAAAAGTGGCTTGTTTTTCTTTGAAAAAATTAGACACCTAAAGATTGATTGTTTCAAAGAAATAGTTTCAGTTTCTCCCAAGTTATACAACATTTATTTTAACAAACCCAAGGGTGTTAATGATTTCGTGAACAATGAGGAGCTAAAGAAGATGAATAAAGTTGCGTTTATACCAAGAAATTTTGTTGAGTCATTAGGAATCATCAAGGGTATTCCCACTGGTTTTTCTGACAGTGAAATTCTGGAGAATATAGACTCTTCCATTAAAATAAACTTTATTGAACGTCTTCTTAGGCGCGATAGATCCACAAATCAAGATAGAGCTACAACCCTGAAGCTAATACCTACGGAAACTGTAAAAATAAGCTTTGATGGGGCAAACATACCCGAAAAGGTTTCACTTTTTGGCGTTTGTTCATTAAAAGTCATCCACTACATTCCCAAAGTGCGTCAGTGCTATAATTGTGGGCGACTGGGACACACCTCGGAAAGATGCAGGTCGATAGGACGCTGCAACAAGTGTGGGTTCCAAGATTGTACTGGAACGTGCTCAATTTTAAAGTGTATTCTATGCAACGCTAAAGACCATTCTCCTAGGGATAGACGAAATACAGTTATGCCAGTCGGTTAGTACAGAGACCTGTAGCTCCTTACCAGAAGCCCGCTTTTCAGTTAGAATCCTACACAAACGATTCAAGTGATTATGTACCAGTGTTTCCCAACATAACTACCAATGACAAAATTAATCAAACTTTTAAGTTGTTGTCTCAAATTGGCAACATAAATTCGGAGATGCCAGTCTCTACACAGGACAGTGACAATACAACAGAAAGTACAAAAAAAAAGTACAAACTTTTAGAAAAACACAGAGAAGAGGAGGGGTAGCTGTAGCTTTTAAAAATGACCTAAATGTAAAAAGATTCTGTCATGACACAAACCGTGACATTATCATTGTAAACATTTCAAAACAAAATCTAAACATTAAACTGGCCTTGACTCCTTTCAAAATTTCATCATATCTGGTGATTTTAATGCAAGATCCAGTGAACTTTTTGATCGAGTAAACAGCAGCAAAGGCTTTTTTCTGGCGCAGGCAATGCTAAACGCTAGATACAAGCTGGAAAACACCAGAGTCCCACGGTTAGGAGAAACATTGACTCGGAAGAGGGGTCAGTCCTCGATCTAACCTTTGTAAAAGGAATTAAAATAGCCGAATGGAAATGTGACACCTCTTTTTTTTTGGGGGCAGTCATCATCACCCAATCACCTTCACAGTTAACGAAAATCTTAGCAGACAAAACCTCTTTTTAGCCAAAAAAGGCTAGGTAAAAACTTTGGAAAAATAGAAATTAGAGGCACCTTAGAAAACCATACAAAAACATGAAAGATAAAATCAAGGCAGCACCCTATAAGATTGGGACAAACAAAGTTCCCAAGTATTTGTGGAATGATGACTTAAGCAACTTATTCAACGAGTTTTGCGAAAGTCAAACAAAAGCATGCACCTCTCCGACGTATCACAACTATGTGGAGGCGGTAAACTGCAAAAGCAAATGGAAAAAGGCCGTGAAAATTGTGAAAAAAGCTAGTTTCCTGAAAGTTTTCCTGAAGAAAAATAAACGAGCTCAACACAAAACCCAACACAACAGCAGCGTGGCGTCTCCTAAAGAGTCTAAAAACTGTCAAGAGGAAAGCCCTGGCAAATTTGACCCTGAAAAGTCCAAGGAATTCTTGGAGTTTTTAAGGAATCAGATTCCAATAGAAAGTATGGCAATAGATGAAAGTCTAGTTGCCACGAAGAACAATGAAAACCCTTGTTTTAGGTTGGAGGATCTAGAAATGGTTCTTACCCAAAACAAAAAAACAGCTGGTTGAATTGACAGGATAACATACGAAATGTTAAATTCTTTGAGCTATACTGCCAAAAATGAGCTAGTGTCCATCTACAACTCCAAGGTAGCCAGGTGTGATTTTCCGTCAGAATGGAGGCAAATCAAAATTGTCCCCATTCCCAAGAAAAACAAGGACCTGACAAATGTGCAAAACTTCAGACCCACCTCTCTTATCTCAGTGCTGGCCAAAACGGTAAGTGCCATGATCAAAAGCAGACTAAAAACATTTATCAAAGACCACGAAATACTACCATACAGATCATACGCATACCAGAAGGGCAAGTCTGCAGCAATGTGTATATATGACGTCATAAACGTTATAGCCGCAAAAAAAAATCTTAGTTAAAATGTAATTGTAGCGGTAGTGGATCTATCGAATGCGTACAACTGTGTCAATCTTAACTCGTTAAAGATCATCATGGAAAGCGAATCCTTTCCAAAAATGTACACAGGCTGGATTCTGAGCTGTATGGCTAGCAGGGAATTAAAAATTGGGAAGGAAGTTCAGGTGGTGAATGGTGGGATACCTCAAGGATCCTGCCTATCACCTGATCTTTTCAATGTTTATACCAAAAGGCTTTATCAAATGCAATTTGCAGATGACTTTGTTCGCAACTAGCAGTACTCAACCCAACCAGGTTACAGCATACGTCAAGCAAGTCGTAACTAGCAGTACCCAACCCAACAAGGTTGCAGCATACAAGCTAGTTGCTCCAAGAGACCCAACAATACCACACTGATTGTCTCACTCACCAAACGACCCACCAATGACCCACTGACGCACCCCCATCCAGCATCTGTACAAACAGCATATTCTGCAGGCGCAGCAGAAGCTCGGCCACTACACAACAGCGCATTCTGCAGGCACAGCAAAGTACGGCACCGCAGTGCACGACCTACAATCACAAATTGACACAGCAAAACACCTCAAATGTAACCCACTCCACTGATCTTACGAAGAAGCTTCCGCCCTATCTAAGTAGTATATAAGCATGTATCAATAATCCAATAAATCAGTTATCTATTCACCCTATAACTCCGCGTACTTTACTCTGCACTCCCGGGAGCACACTCGCGTTAACTAATAATTCAAACTCAAGCTAACCGAAAACTACAACATTCATTGATCACCCTCGTTCAAGGTGCGATCAAACATTGGTCACCCCGACGTGATCCTTGCATTTCCAAGGATCACATTTACAAGGAATCATTAACTGATTCTTTTGAACCACGCTAAACTAAAGTCCTCCAGATTAGGCACATTTCTAAAGGTCCTCCAGTTCAGGCACCTCATTAAAAAGGTCCTCCAGATTAGGCACATTACTAAAGGTCCTCCAGTTCAGGCACCTCATTAAAAGTCCTCCAGTTCAGGCACAACACCAAAGTCCTCCAGATTAGGCACATTACTAAAGGTCCTCCAGTTCAGGCACCTCATTAAAAGTCCTCCAGTTCAGGCACAACACTAAGGTCCTCCAGATAAGGCACCTGACAAAGTCCGCCAGCCAAGGCATATCACCAACGGTCCTCCAGAAAACAACGCCACCGATCTAACAGGTAAGCTTCACAGTTCCTTTACACCAGACTAGGGAAACAGGGAAACCATCAAAATGCCAAATTCCTTCATGATGGAAACAAGCCTAGCTAGATCAAAACAAGTGAGTCAACTGTTAGACGATCAGCATGAATTGCAAGGGCAGATCCAGCAGCTCATTAAGAACTATGGAAAGGACTCTTCCGAAAGAAAACGTCACGAGGGATATTATTCCAACTGCCTAGCACAATTGCACGATCTGTGGCAACAATTTTGTCATCTGGACACCGAAATTCGAGAAATGGCACTGCCAACCGAACCCGAATATTTAACAAAATACAACGCACTAAAGGAATTAGTCGAAAAATACGAAACAATATTTGGCGATAACATTCCAGCAACCAGCGCCCCTCAAAAGATCCCTCGACGACCCCGAGAAGAGGCGAAACCACCACCACCAGCACCAAAGGAGCTGGACGCCTCAATAAGTCAGGCAATTCGGTTGCTACAACTAAGATGTACCGAAATGGAATCATCGCTCAGTTTAGCATTAGATGCACCTAGCATCACCCCTGCACTGCAACGCCATTTGGATACTCAATGGACCTTAATGAGAAAGGCACACGACGACATCGAAATGATACCAGGGGCAACATGGGCCGCCATCGCAGAAATAACCCAATTTCGGGAGTTGTACGCTGAATACGAGATGACCCTATTACGCGAAACCGAAGCACCACTGAGGTTGACTTTGTCACAGCCTCCAGTAACATTACCCGAATTTTCCGGTGAATATTTGCAATGGCCTCAATTCCATGACCTATTCATAGAATTGGTCCACAAGTAGCCATACCCGTCGACACAAAAACTCCATCTGCTACAGAGCGCATTAAAAGGAGAAGCCCGAAATATATTAACAGATACTGCATTCTCTCAAGGAGAATATGAAGACGAGGAGCAGTGACCATTGTCCACTTTGGAAAAAGTAGTGTCCAGTACCAAATGCGTTAAAGCAGTGAAACCCAAAAACGAGCCAATGAAAAGTAATAGTGAACAAGTGAAAAACCAAGAAATCAGAAGCGTGATCCATCAGTGAGGATAATCACGAATAAATGCAAATTAACTGAACCGATTTAAAAGGGCATCGAGTGCACAGTGATGAGTAATTTAAGAACCGATTCTCTCCACCAGCCGTTGAAGTCGACGCATGCAGCTAACATAGTTTACATGTTTGTGTTTAAGTGAAAATAATTAGAACAACAGTGGTTTGGCGCACGTATATATATATATAAATTATAATACCTTCCAAAGCCCAGGATCCGGAGCGTCGAGATCTCATCGCCCAGGACATAAAGGGGTAAGTTTGTCGGAAAACGATTCCTTTATCAACCATACATAAATATATATCCGTGCCTCCTTTTTGATAGTTGGTTATCTAAAGTAAGTTCCACAATTTACGCCTCCTCAAGGCTAAGAAAACTTAGGTGCTTATAGTTACACCTTTTCGTTGTACTTTTAATAATATAAATAAACATTGATTTTTCAGCGGCGAGTATCAGCCCTTGTGTTTGTATGAACAAAAACAAGAGCCCTCAGAGCGACGTTTGTAGTCGTGAATAGTCAGCAATTTGCTGACGTGTGCACCCTGTACGGGTGGTAAATTCGATACTCTCCGCTAACAAACTTTGTTGGTCAATTAAAATTAAATTCAAATGTATTCCTAATAATAACATTACTCATGAATGGCACTAGCCAATATTTTATCCAATAAAATTATAATGTGAAAACGAACTTAAAATCATGAAGTGCTAAGTTTTCAGAAAGGGGGTGCTGACGCGATAAGTGGAGTAGGTGAAGAATAATGACATAACTCTTGACGAACAACCTTGACAAAAGGGGATCGTATTGCGCGGCCCGCGACGATCCATTTGGCACACGAATGTGTGAGGGGGAGGGAATGTGGCCGAAACATTGCCCGATCGTGTTACGATCAAGCGAAAGCTACGCTTGTGGGGCAATGTAGACTGACGACCGACGGACTTTACAACTCTTACTAATTTTCAGGCATCTTAATATTTATTCTAGTTATGTTGGAGAGGAGAAAGTCTTACCAAGAACCCACCCCATCCGGCGAGCTTATGCCGGCAAAAATTGGTGCCTGAACATCGGATGACTTTCCCTCGGAACAAGTCCTTTCAGGACTAGGGCACTAATATGCCCACGTAACAAAGGTAACAACAAACATTGTGATAAGTGCAGAAAACAATGGTTGGATTGACAATATCAACCACCGAGGATCGTTTCAAGTCCTACTGCGGGTCACTGTGTGGTTGTTGCGCTTCAAGCACAACGTCAAGAACACTAAAAACAGGGAGACAGGAACAATCACTCCAGAACAAGTAATAAAGGACCGAGAAGCCATTGTAAAGGAAATACAAAAAAAGGCATTCAAGGACACATTGAACAGTTTAAAGGGACGAAAAAAGGTGACAGCCAATGACCCATACAGGTCATTGGATCCATTCATAGACGCAAATGGAATACTGCGGGTTGGAGGGCGCCTGCAGGAATCAGGACTTAGCTACAATGCCCAGCATCCGATGTTACTGCCATTTGACCACGAGGTAACACTGTTAATGCTGCATAATAAACATGAGCAATTGAAACATTGCGGACCACAAACGTTGTTAGCCCACAGCAGGCAAGAATTCTGGATGGAGGATGATAGTGCAACGATGTGTACGATGTTGCCGGGCTCGACCCAGATTATTGGGCCAAATCATGAGTCCACTACCCAGAGATCGAGTACAAGCTGCAAGGCCGTTAATGATCAGCGGGGTAGATTATTGTGGACCACTTTGGGTACACTACAAAATCCGGGGAAAAAGGCCACACAAGGTGTACATAGCAGTGTTCTGCTGTTTTTCAACAAAGGCAGTGCACCTGGAAGTAGTTACTGATCTAACGACTCAGGCCTTTATTGCAGCCCTAAAAAGATTCATTGGGCGACGAGGTGGTCCAGTACGAATCTACTGCGACAATGCCACAAATTTTGTAGGGGCGAATAATCAGTTGGCAGAACTAAAAGACAGCATTCATGACCAAGGAGCTCAAGATTTAATACAGGGAACATGTACACAGGTTGGAACAGAATTTTGTTTTATACCACCAAGAGCACCGCATTTTGGGGGTCTTTGGGAGGCCGCAGTCAAATCGACAAAACAGCAGCATCGTTGACTCATGAGGAGCTAGAAACCGCCACCGTAGATGTGGAAGCCATACTTAATTCACGACCTTTGACTCCAATTTCTTCCAGCCCAAACGATTTGGCCGCTCTAACCCCCGGCCATTTCTTGATAGGAGAAGCACTGACGGCATCACCACAAGTGCACGGACAAGAAAGACGATCATGCTTGGTCACTCGTTGGAAGCAAGTGGACAAGGTCAGACAACACTTCTGGGAGAGGTGGAGCCTGGAATATCTGCACCAACTTCAGGACAGAGCAAAGTGGACTACGACAAAGGGGTCAATTCAACGGGAAATTTGGTGGTAATAAAAGAGGACAACGCAGCACAACTCCAGTGGCCACTAGGGAGAGTGTTAAGAACGCATCCAGGAAGAGACGGACACACACGGGTGGTCGACATAAAAACCGCGACTGGAGAGTGTACTCGGGCAATTCATCGTTTAGCAATTTTGCCCGTGGAAGATCAAGGATCGACTGTCAAGAAACTACCACCACAACGATCACCAAGATTATGAACACAATCATAATCATCACGGCACTCGCCGTTTTCACCCAACAGGCTCCAGTGCCAGAGCCACCGGTGAGGGTGACACCATTTAACATGTCGGGCACGTATATAGAATTACAAGATCGCATCATGTTATCATCGGCGGAATGGATGATCGTGTCATACTTCGATTTACGAAGTTTGGCAGAAGAGATACAAGCATTTACGAAAGGAGTTACAGAACTAGAGAAGTATTGCGGCCGATAAGGAACCTGTGGAACTATCGTGGAGGCCCTAACTCAAGAAATGGATGAGTTTCAGGAGACCCAGGATCTGTTCAACCACCAGAGGCAGAAAAGGGGTGCCCTCGATCTAGTAGGAAATCTAGCGAATGGACTGTTCGGAGTTCTGGATTCACAGTATAAGATAGAAACAACGCTACAGAAAATTAAGTCAAAAGAGTTGGATCATACGCATCTACTTGAAAAACAAACGTCGATACTGGACAGTACGGTCAACGTGATGAAGTCCAGCTACACCATGATGGAGGAACGTGTAAAGAGAGTCGAAGGTCTGGTTACAAACCTCGAAAACTCCATCAAAACAGGAAAGGTGGCCCAAATCGCGACAGAATTATCATTAGTTGCTGGGCATATAAAACGCACCCAAGCAATGATAATTAATGTTGTGACCGGTGTTCACAAGGGGACGATTGATCCAGCATTGCTATCAGTAAATCAACTACGAAGAGAGTTGATCAACATTCAGGCTCATTTGCCAAGTGGACGGAGGCTTCCAGTCAAACAGGAGACTATCCACGATATATATCGACTGATAACAACACAGGTCCAGGAACTAGACGAGCTATTAGTGTTCCACAGCAAGGTACCGTTCCTACCGTACCTATCATCTATCACCGATCCCAATCGTGGTAAACAACACCATCAGAAACGTGCGCACAGAAACCGAGTATTTGGCTATCAGTGACCATCAAGATCGGCATTTCGCCATCAGCAAGGGAGAGCTCGAAGGATGTACTAGGCTGTCAACTGGATCATTATTGTGCAAGCTACGGCAAGCAACCTTAGGCCCAGCTCATGAGTTGTTAAGGTGCACATTGGCAGCCTTTCACAAGGAACATGACCCGCTGTGTGCATCAACAGAAGAACCAGCATCAAGCGTATGGTATCCACTTACGTTGCCTAATTCGTGGATTTTCGCTACCGCCAAAGAAATCACCCTGACGTATGCATGCGGGGAAGAGCGTCATCAAGTTCACATAGACGGCAGTGGGAAGATAACCTTGAAGGAAAATTGCATAGCACGCAGTGCAACAGTAACGTTACAAGGTCACCCTCACTTGCAGTCAGCAATAAATGAGCAGGAACCAGCAATTTTTGTTCACCCGATGAGTCTGCGTAACAAACCAGAAGCAATAATGGAGCACAATATGGAATCACGATATGGTAACCACACACAACAGCTGACGCAGCTGCAGCAAGAAGTCCAAACTCTGAGGGAAATGCAGACTCAACAACCAAATGAGTCGACGGACGGCTTACAAAGGTATGTAAACGTCAGCACGATAGCGACAATATCAATAATCACCATAGTTGGAATGGTTACAACGGCAATTATACGGTGGAAAAAGAAGAAAAATGTATGCTGCAAAAATGAAGGTGAAGAAAACAAGACGACAACGACCATAGGGAGGCCTGAAAAGAGAACCCCACCAGAGCCCAAGATTCGATCGACAAGAATCACTCGCACCTTCAAAATGAGCGATTCAGAATTGTCATCCTAAAAAAAAAAAAGAAGAAACACACGAAGATTTATAACGGGGATTACATATTCAAGTATTTTATTAAGAGGACTCGGCCCCAGAGTCAACAGAGATATCGTAACGTTGGGCGGGAGCCAGCGGTGCAGGAGAAGGCCGTCGCATGACTCGAGTCAAGTTTAGACGGATGACGGCGAACCGAGCATCAGGAAGACACAGGATAGAACCAGGTTCAACTCTTATAACTTTCTCTGGAGGATAGGACACACCGTTTACAATGGGCCCACAGCTCGTACGCAGTAGAATGTGCCCACCAGATCGTCTAATGTAGTAGCCCGGGAGATCATCCAACAAGGTCCAAGATTTCCGGACGGGGAAGGAGCACGGGACCCCCACAACATCAACTACCTCACGGCGACAAACGTAGAGCGCCATGGTGACATCAACTACTGAGGTAGCAGCAATGGCGTGAATATTTATACCAAATAAGTGTCAGGTCAGCACATGGTGTCGAAGCGATGTTGGCAACAAAAAAACGCTAACAATCAAGTCCGGAATCAACATCGGATTCCCAGGCATCGGTATCAATATCTGATTCTGTGTGCGCAGATATAGGAGGACTGCTGCTGCGATATACGGCGGTGACAACATGGTGAAACTCAAACGCGGTGCCATCGTCCATAAGAAACGGGTAGACCAATATTACCAGGATTAGGGTACTGGGAGGATACCAATGGCCGCGGAACAGTAACCCGACGGCACTCGACAACCAAACACGGTTACCTCGCCGATTAATCCTTAGTCGACGAGAGACCTTGGTAATACTGGAGGGAACCTGGATTGCGGCATGGTGGCCAACAAGATGCAGGGGGATTTCGGTATACGGAAGCAGGTGCATGATGGAACTACGAACACAAATCAGCCACGGCACGCTTTTATTGAGGGTACCCCTCAATGGGGGGAGAATGTTCGCAACTAGCAGTACTCAACCCAACCAGGTTACAGCATACGTCAAGCAAATCGTAACTAGCAGTACCCAACCCAACAAGGTTGCAGCATACAAGCTAGTTGCTCCAAGAGACCCAACAATACCACACTGATTGTCTCACTCACCAAACGACCCACCAATGACCCACTGACGCACCCCCATCCAGCATCTGTACAAACAGCATATTCTGCAGGCGCAGCAGAAGCTCGGCCACTACACAACAGCGCATTCTGCAGGCACAGCAAAGTACGTCACCGCAGTGCACGACCTACAATCACAAATTGACACAGCAAAACACCTCAAATGTAACCCACTCCACTGATCTTACGAAGAAGCTTCTGCCCTATCTAAGTAGTATATAAGCATGTATCAATAATCCAATAAATCAGTTATCTATTCACCCTATAACTCCGCGTACTTTACTCTGCACTCCCGGGAGCACACTCGCGTTAACTAATAATTCAAACTCAAGCTAACCGAAACCTACAACATTCATTGATCCCCCTCGTTCAAGGTGCTCAAACAGACTTTGTCATCATCTCGTCTGGGCATGATTTCAATACCACAGAAAACAACTTGCAAACAAAACTGAATGACTTCAATTTGATTTGCAAGGATCTCGGTTTTGCCTTTAATCCGGCCAAATCGACGGTTGTTAACATAGGCAAAGGTAACACAAAAAAAGCAAAGATAACACTATGCAGCATCAAAAATTTACCTCGATGGATACTATATTTTTGGATTTGCTACGAATTCCAAAGTTAAACTGCGTTTTCCAAAAAGTTCCCCGACGCAAGGATTCTTAGCAAAAGGACCTCAAAGTTCGAAAAATTCAGAAATTGGCCAACTTTCCAAAGCTCTCAGAGGCAAACGGATTCATGGTTTGGTTAGATGCTAAAGTTTTTTAAAAAAAACACTCTTTATTTTTGAAACCCCATACTTAGAATAATTTTAGGATTTTTATTAAGGGAGAAACAAGTTTTAGAAAACATAGTCAAAAAACATAAAAGCATACAGCTGCGGTCAAAATAGTAGTAGTGTTGCCGTCATGTGTTTTTAAAAGTTTTTTGTTGTCACTTTTCTTATCCAATTAGTCTAATAGTACAATTATAATCAATACAATATTATCAGAAGAAGATGAATTACAACAACAAACTTTTAAAAACACAGGGCGGCAACACTACTACTATTTTGACCGCAGCTGTATGTTTTTAAGTTTTTTGACTATGTTTTCTGGAATCTATTTCTGCCTTCAAAAAAATCCTTAAATTAATTATAGGTATGGGGCTTAAAAGATAAAGAGCGTATCTTTTAAAAAACTTTAGCATCGAATCCAACCATGAATCCGTTTGCCTCTGAGAGCTCCGGAAAGTTGGCCAATTTCTGAATTTTTCGAACTTTGAGGTCCTTTTGCTAAGTATCCTTGCGTCGGGGAACTTTTTTGAAAACGCAATTTATCATGGGAATTCGTAACGAATCCAAAAATATAGCATCCATCGAGGTTAATTTTAAAAGCACTAAAAATGCTGCACAGTGTAATCATTGAAAATGTCTCGATGCCAAATCAAATAAAAGTCAACTTTCTAGGTCGCATACTAAGCGCAAATATGTCCTGTACAGATCAGATCAAAAAAATTAAAACAGAAACCAAAGTCAGTGTGAAGATTTTACAATTTGCAACAACCATTAAATCTGGTCTAAAGCCCAAAGTATGCACCAACATTTTCAAGTCCTATGTGAGGTCCAAGCAAGAATATGCCATAACCAGCCTAGCCGATATGGGCAGTGGGGCAAGCGAGAACTTTGAAATTGCGTAAGCCAAGGCCCTGAGAAGGTGTGTAGGTGTTCCACCGGGCACCAGCAAACACGAAATTTTCGTGTTGGCTGGTGTAATGCCGCCTGTTTTCAGAGCCAAATGGCTCACCGCCAAAGAGCTTTTCAAAGTGAAGGCGATGAACCCATCTCTCTTTAGTCAACTCAAAAATTCACCTGCAGAAACAAGCTACACAAGCACAATAAGGGATTTTAGGTTTTTCTTTGACAATACTAAAACTAGGGATTTTTTCTTTGTATCAAACAAGATAAGCATCCAAGACAAACTTCTGGCAAAAAGTAAGGTGGACTACTCGACTGAGGAAGCAAATGCAATCTATAGTAAAGAAATAAACAGATACTTGGATAAGGGATGGAGCATCATATCCACCGATGCGTCGACTGAGGAAGCAAATGCAATCTATAGTAAAGAAATAAACAGATACTTGGATAAGGGATGGAGCATCATATCCACCGATGCGTCCATAAACACAGAGGCTATAGGAATAGGAATCATGGAATTACCCAGTAACAAATCACACAAATTTAAAATAAACGCTTCTCTCATCTGTAGGAGCAGAGCTAGCTGGGATCAGAATGGCATGCATTATAAGCCAAAGCAATAAATACAAACACGCTGTGATATTCTGTGATAGCCTAGGAGCAATTAGTTTAGTTAAAAACAAAAAATCTTACTTGTACTTAGTACACAAAATACACAATATAATTGTAATTTGGATACCAGGGCACAAAGGTATTCCGTTAAACGAAAAGACTGATAGGCTAGCTAAGTTAGCTGTTAGGGAAGGAGAAGTGGTAGATATAAAACTAAGTACCAAAGAAGCTCTGAGGGAAATTAAAAAGAAAATAGAGGAACAATGGAACGAGGATTACAAGATAAAATGCACAAACAAAGAAACAAATCTTATAAACGTCTTTCCTGAAATACCAAAGAAACCGTGGCACCATGAATTAAAATGGAAAGCGAAAGGATTAAAAGTGATAAACAGACTAATGACAGGACACACATACGACAAAACATTTTTACACAGGATAAAAGCTATAGACTCTAACCTATGCGAGATCTGCAATATTCCCGAATATGCAGAGCACCTAATCTTTGACTGCCCAAAATTTACCACCCTCAGAAAAAAATTTAAAATCTTAAGGTACTATAGGAACTAGAATCAATTTTTTCAAGTCAAAGAACCACTCCACATGAGGGAGTTGATAATTAAAAATAACAACCTTAATAAATAAAAAAAAAACAAATTAACACAAAAAAAAGGGGAAAAAAAGCATTGTAACAAAAAAAACTTTGTCTACAAGGGTAGCATGCCAACCTAGACAGCTACCCCGGACTGTCGTTTCCCAAAAAATAGGAACACTGGAGCAATTTTTATTTTTTAAATTTTCTCGCTACTTGAAAAATGTTTGATTGAAAATGGTTGAGAATTAAAATACCTATCGATCTATATAGGTTGGGGACAAATCCGAAGTCTGCAAGTGTTTCAAAAATGCATTCAAAAAATCGGGTATCCACCATTTGGTTAACTACTCCCCTCACAGAGGATGTGCCAATATGCACGCTAAATCAGGTTATTAAACGTTAATTCAAGCTTATTGTCTGATAACTTCATCAAAATCAAACTCACAGATTTTGAGTAAAACGCCTAACAGTGAACCAACCTCGGATTTTTCCCATACTCATAGAGGTTGTGCCAACATGCACGGTAAATGGGCATATTGGGGATCTTCCTAAGAACGTTTTGTGAAAACTTCATGAAAATGAAACCCACAGTTTTCGGGAAAATGGATTTACAGTGTGGGGGTTAAATGGTCAAATTTTGAAATTGGCCGTTTCACGCTGATTGCGCCAGCGAGACACCTTACATCCAGGACATCAACCATGTAAATATCCATACATTTTCTATGCAAATTTCAAGTAATTAATACAGCTCTCACAGAGGATGTACCAACTTGCACGGTATACCAACAGAAATGGCATGTTTTTGAGTAATTTCCGCGTTAATTTCAGCGAAATGTTCTAGACTTACATAAATAAGGTATAGGATTTAAAACATTGCGTTTAAATATTTTTTTTAGTCATTAACGCTGGCACTACTATTTTAATGAGCGGCCGAATTTTGACATAATTTTTAAAAATTTGTGTAAACGTGGTATAAACCAAAATTTGGATCGGGATTTGGCTGAATTCGACTCTATGTAGTCTTATCTAACAAAAGAATCCGTAGCGGTTTCAATCGGTATAGAAATATAGCCACAGTGAAACTTTTAAGAAGTAACGTAAGTGCACTACTATTTTCATGGTCACAACTGTACATATTTATTTACAAATATACATATGTATGTACGCAGCTTTTAGCTAAAAAACCATTTAACTAAACTTGTAAACTGGAGATTTCGAGTTTTTCCTTTAATTACATACATACAATTGTACGCGCGCTATACAAAAAATGATATATTTATGTACACACATTTGAATATTTGGAAAAAGGCTTCACCTTTTATCCGCTTGAGAATCACGTCCATCACTTACGAATTTTTTTCACAACTGATGCTCGGGTGATCAGAGAAGTCGGTAGCCGGGTAGTAGTCGGGCCGAGTAGGCCCTTCGTCCTACTTCGTTTTTCTTGTCGTTAACATTCGGTAGCCGAAGGAATTCAATGGCTACTCTTCTAAATACTAGGGTGATTTCTTTCATATATTCAATGGCGATTTTGCCATTAAACACGTAGAAATTGTTATGGCTGCGACGGCAAAAAAAATATGAGATTTTCATTTTTCTAATTTAAAGAAAAATTCTTTCTTGAATTTTCTTCATCTAGAAAGGTTTTCTATATTCAAATGCAAATTTTCTAAAAACAAGAAATTTTTTTTCTACTTTCAAAGGTAGGCCGATTTAATGGCGAGATTTCTAAAATGTAGAAATTATTTTTTATGAGTGTACTCAGAAGACACTTGTAGAAGATATCTAGAAGACCCTTTCCCAATTGCAAAATGGTTAAAAGAAAATATGTTTTTTGTGCTATTTTTTCATGTTTATTCTTTCAACACGTTTATTGAAACATATAGTTACAAAAGCATTGCGGCATGTAAGCACGGTCCATAAGCTTGTAGGAAATGGTCCTGTATAATTTTATTTAATTTCAGTTCCGTGTTCCGTTAAAAAAAATCTGTAAAGCAACACTAAAATAATTAATATTGTGCCATATAAAAATTGGAGAAGGTATTTACCTTTTATAATTAAATAAGTGGAGTATAGTTGTTTTCGATTTGCCCAGAGTTTCACGCCAAGTAGTTCCTTTTGCTTTTGCATGACAGCCTTGATCGTACACGCTTAAATATCGATTTTTCGAATCACTTTAATTTGTTATGTAAATAAATATTGTAGCTTATTTATATTCCACCGTACGCGGTATGTAATATTTAAAAATTAACGGGTTCACCCCGCGTTTCATCACAAACACAGAAATTCAGAATAAATCGCACTGATCACAAAGAAATCTCGAAACGAACTGATACTCTAATTCAAAATACAAAGTGCGTAGGTTGAAGAAAAAAAGAGCCGTTTTCGGGTATAAAAAAAATAAAACCAAATTTCTTTCTATCTTCAATTTAACTTCCAGAAGTGAATTGGAAGATGTTTCTTTCCCATTGGTTTTGTTTTTATAAAATGTGTTCTATCGTCTTTCTATCGAAATTTTTGCTTCAAAATTTCCCAATCCTGGTCTATAATTCTCATGGACCGGCTTAGTGGTGGTGAAAATAATTGACAAGGAGCATAATTCAGCAGCCAATCCTTCACGATATGCGGCGTATGCCTAGGATCGTTATCCTGTTGGAAGGTCCAGCTCGTTCCGAGGCATAATTTGTACCCAGATGTTTTCAAAATGTTTTCTAATATGGTCTTATACTGAAAAGGAACCATAATGCCCTCGACGAAGACCAAATTTCCTACTCCCGAGGCTTCAACTGATCCCCACACCATGACTTTCCCACCATAATCCCACCACAGTAATAATTGCGACCAAAAAGCAGTTCGGTGGGAGGAAAAAGTTCCATATGCAATAAATGTTTCGTACTTCGGCTTTCGGGTTTGTTCGTGATTATTCGTTGCCGAGTGAGTTTACCGGATTAAACGAAAATGATCGCGCGATGATCGATCGTACTCGATTATACTCGTTGCAGCTCTCTGGTGCTCATTTATCAAGTTTGTCAGGTTGGACGACGGTTTCTTTTTAGCTAATTTTTTCGAGAGGTTTTATAAAAAACATATTTTTAAATATATTCCGAAGTAAATATATAAATTTTAGTATGCGGATAGTTCATAAAATTCGTTAGAGTTGTCCTAAATAAAGTTATATTTTTGACAAACATTTGTAAGTTGATTAATTTTATTGGTAATTCGGCCAAAAAACGGCCTATTTTCTTTTTTGTCCCGATGAAAAGTGAGACCACTTAAAATTATCAAAAAAATGTGAAAAAAAACGATGAAATATGATAATTATTCAAAAAAATATCACGATAAAAATATTTACTTTTTCGTAAAAAATATCGATTTATTGATATTTTGATATATTTTCGACATCCCTATTGCTATTTTTTCGTAAAAATATCGATATATTGATATTTTGATATCTTTTCCACATCCCTATTGGCTATGAAATGGTCAATCTTGAATAGTTAAGTTTATTTTATATTTTGCATATATTTTTTGCATTGTAAGGCTGCTCTCTGGCTGGGATACGATCCTCAGTCGGATCCAGAGGTCCTTTTACAAGAAATTTGTAAAATCACTGAGACACTGGGCTAGAGAATAACGCCCGCGGGGCGGACGATGATTTTTAATGAATTGTCTTAGAGATTCGCATTTACCCGCTCGAGGGGGCTATTCCGGATGGGCGTTGGACTTATAATCCTCGAATAACCTTCTAGGCTATTGTGACTTCGAAAATACCAAGTCCTTAGTAATGGAAAATCCCACGGGCAGGACCTTTGGGCGAGACCGCAGCCGGATCTTGTCGTGAGGTCGAAATTCGAAGTGGTGGGATCGAGAATCTTACGGACTGGACCTTCGGGCGAGGCCGCAGCCGGATTTTGTCGTGAGGTCGAAATACGAAGCGAGGGATCGAGAATCTTACGGGCTGGACCTTCGGGCGAGGCCGCAGCCGGATTTTGTCGTGAAGGGTCGAAATTCGAGCTTAGGTTACTTACACCGGAGGAATCTTCCGTTCCGCGCTCGTGGGAAAGAAAGGGGTATAGGGAAGAAATAATAAACACTTAAACCGTCCTTTTTTTGGTTTCGCATGTACGGGTATTCCACTCGTTTTATTCACTGTCGCATCTCTATTCTATTGTCACATATGTTTGCTCTGTTTACTGTCTCACTGCACTGGTTATACTTCTCACTCACTAACCTTTCTCTCGAACTGACCGCGTTTCTTACTCCTCCACGTGCTTTATTTCTGACTCGTGTGCGTGTCTCCTTCGAGATACCGGTTTTTCAGACCGTAAAGTGACCCTCCCCAACTCTCCGATCTTTCCCTTGCCAGATCGGTTTAGTATTTTATTCCTGGGTTTCCGGTATTTTTCTATATGGTTGCCACCTCGGGCGAATGGCGCGGAACTAAACTGAGCCTATTTTAGTTCTATACCCGAAAATCCCATTGGTTCGGTTTTCGACTATGAAATAATACTTCTCAATTTAATTTCTCTTACAAACTAATAATTGTAACGAACCTGTTTTGGGAGGCGGCATAGCTCGCCGTGGTCAGGGTTCGCGACAGATATTTATATTTTCTCTATAGATCGATTTACCTCCCTTTCCCCAATAATGACACAGAGGGATAGAACTTTAAAGTAGGCGTGTATTTCGTAGTAATTGTACAGTGGGGTTTGTCGGGTGATGACGTATACGTGAGTCGATACTGCTTGCTTCGCTGGTTCTTGCCGCCGTGAATCCAGCGCTACAGAAGTGCGAGTGATGAACGGCTTGTTGTCGTGGATCCGATGCTACGGAAGCGTGAGTCGTGTACGGCTTGCTGTCGTTGACTGCTGGTTAGTGACTGGGCCAAGAGGTCCACCGCATGTTGCGAGTTTCGGCGCTGTGGATGGGCCGAGTGATCGTGTTGATGCTGCGGATGGACCGAGTGATCGTGTTGGCGCTGTGGATAGGCCGAGTGGTCGCGTTGGCGCTGCGGATGGGCCGAGTGATCGCGTTGGCGGTGCGGATGGGCCGGTACGGGAAATGCTTCGTCGTGCGTACGTCGGGTTCGTAGTGTTCTGGGTCGTTGGGAACGATCTACTTGGATTTCTATTGGGTTTCGGGAATGTGGGGCATCGTTAGTTTGGGGTTGCCGGGCATCGTTAGTTTCGACCTGCCGTTTCTACATCCGTTTCGTTTCCGGGTCGGGAGCCGGAAACGTGACGTCTGGGGGAACTCACTGAGGTGGGCCTGAATTACGGAAACCGGGCCGCCTCAGTGATCACGACTGGGTCTGGGCTGATTTCAGGGAAACCACACCGGGACGCCAGTGATCCTCACCAGGTCGCAGAGCCGCGTATTTTGAATGTGGTGCGGAGTAGGGAGAATAAAAAGATAGTAGTGTTTTTTGGTGTTGTTTGTTGGTGTCTCGTTGGTATAGGCGTGGACGTGTCCGTCTCTGCCGATCCGGATACGGGTTGTGTGGTTATCCGAGACCACCAGCGTTGTCTTTCGGTTTCCGCTCCGCCAGGTTGCCTTGAGAGGTGTGACAGCTTCCTCCACACGTTTTAGGTGCTCCTCGCGGCTCCGCGGTTTTGGCTCCCATTCTTCCTCACTATCCTCCGACAGATTGATCGGCTTCACTCCGGGATAGTCCATTGAAGAGAGCCGCCGCGGTGTTACCCGCGCTGATAGTCCGCTAGCTGGTGCCTTTTTGTGCCGGTTGTTGTCCTGGGCATGGGGGTCGAGCTTCGTTGTCCGTTGTTTGCCGTGTCGTTTTCTTGGTTCTTGTTGTCGCCAATGTTTGCATTGTTGCTCCTGTGGTCGTGTTCCTGATTTTTGTTGTCGCCTCCGTTTGCCGTGTTGCTGCTGTGGTCGTATTCATGGTCGCAGATGTCGCCAGCGTTTGCCTATTGTTGTGATGGGTGTCGTCGAGCTTGGGTTTCGGTATGGCACCTGTCTGCCCACCGGGGCAGCCCTGGTTGGCTTCCGGCAACCAGCTGGACCTGCCACGTCCACGGTTTCGAGTATGATCACTCTCCGCCGCTGCTGGTTAAGCCTTTGAAGGTTCTCCCTGTACTTTTAGACCGAGTTTTGTAACTTCTTGTCCATTCTGAAACATGGGCGGACGGTTTTTAGTTAGTTGCTTTTGGAGTTGCGCATGCTTGTTAGTCGAGGGTTTCTACATGGGGTTTCAGTTCGTTTATGTAGGCTCTGTGCGTCTTCCCGGTCACCGTGTGCTTTATTGTTGTAATAACCGCTGATATGTAGCCTGTTACCTTAAGTGGGCCTTCGTATTTTGGAGCTAGCTTTGCCGCGAATCCAGTTGCTGCTTTTGACAAGGGGTGTTGTCTTTTCCATACCAGGTCTATTTTGGGTCTCCAGCCCCCTTTCCGGAGGTTGTATGATCTAGCTTGATCCTGTGCCGCTTTTCCCATGTTTAGGTGTGCTAGTTTCCTCGTTTCCATGATACGTTCTCACGTGCATGTACTGTCTCCTCTACGATTCCCGATCCTTGCGTATTTTCGGCAAACAGGCTTCCTGGTAGTCTGACGGACTATATCCTGTTGATTCTGATCTGCTACTGTTAATTGCTAGTGATATTTCAGGTAGCCAGTCGTCCCATCTTGTGTGTTCTGTTCCCGAGAATTGTGCTATCATTGTTTTAATCGTACGGTTTGCCCTTTCTGCCGGGTTTTCTTGAGGGGTGTATGGGGCTGTCAGCTGGTGAACAATTCTCCATTTCTGTAGTTGAGCCTTGAACTTGCTGCTAGTAAATTGCACCCCATTGTCCGAGATTATCTTTTTTGTTGTTCCGAATCGTGCTATGACTTGTTCCCTTAGTACCTTCAATACGATATCTGTTGTTGCTTTCCAGACGGCTGCTATTTCTACCCATTTTGTAAACCTGTCGAACATTACTAGCAACATGTTATAATAAGTTATTATTTTCCGTTTAATCCAGGTGTCTTCTTCGACTTCCGCTCCGTGGGCTTCTTCTTCTGGCATTCTGGACAACGCGTCCGCAACGACATTGAGCTTTCCTCTGCGGTAGCGTATCTCGAACGAGTATGGCTGCATTGCCAACGCCCATCTGGCAATCCGTCCTGATGGGCTCTCAATCGAGTTAAGCCACTTTAGCGCCTGATGGTCTGTGATGACTATGAAGTGGTAACCTTCTAAGTACATCCTCGCTGAGTAGTTCTGCTCCGTCTTTGTGAGCTTCCGATATCACGTGCTCGCCGTCTTCGTCTTCTTGAGTTAGGACTGCTCCTAATCCGCAGTTGCTGGCGTCCGTCTGGAGTAGAAACGTCTTCCCAAAATCTGGGCTGGCCAGTACTGGTGCTTCTGTTAGGGCGTTTTTCAGGTGTTGTGTTGCCTTTTCTGCCTCCTCGCTCCATTTAAACTTTGTGTCTTTTTTCACTAAGTTGTACAGTGGTTGTGCCAGTTCCGTGAAGTTCGGAACGAATCTTCTGTACCACGAAGCTACTCCCAGGAAGCTGTGTACTTGCTTCGTTGTCTGTGGGCTTGGCATGTCCAGGATCGCGGCTATCTTTCCCGGGTCCGTGTGTATCCCCTTTGCGCTTACCACATGGCCTAGGTACTTCAGCTCTTCCTTGAAGAAGTGACATTTCTCTGTGTTTATCTTCAGGTTTGCCTTGCTTAGTCGGTTCATTACCTCCTGTAGCTATTCCATGTGTTCTCTTTTGGTACGTCCGATGACCACTATATCGTCAAGGTATGCGAATGCAAAGGGTTCCAAATCCGGTCCCATGACTGAGTCCAGCGCTCTTTGAAACGTGGCTGGTGCTGTGTGTAGTCCGAAGGGCATTACCATCCACTGATACAGTCCGCGACCTGGTACGGTTAAAGCGGTGTACTGTTTGCTTCCTTTATACATCGGTATTTGCCAGTAGCCACTTTTTAAGTCTAGTGTACTTATATATTTAGCTTCCCGTAGTTGGTTGAGTATATGGTCCATACGGGGTACCGGGAATGCGTCACGTTCTGAGTGCTCGTTCAGCAGCATTGTTCCAAAAAGTCTATTCCCAGCAGAAGGTCTCCGATTACCTCATCAAGGATAAGCAGCGTTGTTGTGCTTGTTTTGTTCCCGAGTTGTATTGGTACTTCCAGTGCCTCTGTGACCGTTCTGTTTGTCCCGTCTGCTAGTCTAATGGCTTCGGTTACTTGTTTTTCCGTCCCATGCTTGGCTATTCTGCTGGCTAGTTTCCTGGCGATGAAACTTCTTGTAGCTCCTGTGTCTATGGCCCCGCGAACTCCGGTGTTGCCTATATTCACTTGTGCTAGTAGTCGTCGGCCGTTAAAGTTTATTGCTGTTGCGGGCTTGGTGTTTGCCGTGGGTGCCCGCTCTGGTCCCCTGGGCCTCTGGCGTTTCCCGACGTTTCGTTCCAGCGACAGCAATGTATCGTTCGTATCCCATCATGTCCGCATATCCATCAGTATATTCTTGGCGTGTTGCTGCACTGTTGTCCTCTGTGTCCCTCTTCTTTGCACCTTGAACATCTACACTCAAAAAAAAACGGCGTGCTAAATTCAAATTTTTTATTCTTGATTTTAATTTATTCCGAGATCAAAAATTTCAATCCCGTTTTGGATAAAAAAGGTTTAATTTTGTATTTTTGGGATTACTTTAAGCCCGAGAAATTTATGTTATCCTAAAAAAGATTGTATTAATACTTTTTTATCCGAATCTGTAATAAAATGTTGTACTTTAAGTCTGAAAAGATATATGTCATCCTAAAAAGATTAAATTATGACTTTTTTATCCGAACGGGATTAAATTCCGGGCTGTCATATAAAATTTGATCCGACTTGTTGGTTAAAAAAGATTTTTGTAAGATCCCAACAGGAATTCATAACTGTTCACAAACCTGCTTTTTTTTATAAACCAAATGATTTACAAAACACTACTACCACGTTTAATGTTTTTAGTCTAAAGGAGTAACGTTGTTTTTTTCCAACAGATGGCACTGCATCGTACAGTAATAAAAACTAACTAATAAGGTAGCGCCTTCTAAATGTGAAAATGTGTAAATTGGAAAACCTTAGCCAAAACTCTAATTTTCCGATAATTAAAGACCCCCAACTCATACCAACACTAATCGAACCAAACTGGAAACTTCTTGTGTAGACTGCTTTGACTTATACGTCAATAATGCAAAACGTTTAATAAATCAGTGCTATTTGAATTCAGTGTGTCCGAGAGTCAGTTCACTGTATGGAAAGTGATCCGGTAATAGTGAGGCCAAGCTAAGTTTTGATGAACTGGAAGACGAAGACGATACAACAATAATAGCTTTATTAGCAGAAGAAGCATTACAGTGTTTATGAGGTAAAGTATACACATTTTCATGGGCAAAGCTGTTCAACATGTAAAGGCGTTGTTTTGTAAAATTAAAACCATTTTTTGACTCTTATTTTTTATTTTCGTTTATAAATAGATTGTCAAGATTTAATTTTGAAAATGCTGACTAACATGCGCAAATCCACGTTAAGGCCCTAAGGGATAAATTGCGCCTCACTCTTGTGAAAAAAAAAATGGAATGGAAAATAATTGACCATCAAATTTGTTTTAAGAACAACTCACCACCCCACATCCAAATCCTGGATCCGCCACTGCTGCTTACCATTCTCAGCCCAATTCAAATCGAGTAACAATGGACAGAGGAGTGAAAAAGTGACCCTTGCAGGCGCGGAGGAAAGATTATTTCTTCAGCTGACAACAATATTCAACTATCAAGACCGTATAGAGGAGATTATATCCAAAAACAAGAGAGAACGCTATTGTCGGGTGCCCCGACTATCAGATACCCGTTACTCAGCTAAAAGGAGTGCGAAAGAGATGGAGAAAAACTTTGATCCGCCGTAACTTTTTAACGAATGGTCCGATTTAAAAAATTTCTTCTACATTTCGATAGGTATTGATAACCACAATAAAACTGCATTTTTACTTTTCCAAAATATTGAAATTTTTAAAATCGTATATCAGCGATTGTGGGCGTTAGAGGGGGCGTGGCACCCTTTTGAAACAAACTTGCGCTGCGTAGGAACTCCTAGAATCTGCATGCAAAATGCCAATCTTCTAGCTTTTATAGTTTCCGAGATCTCAGCGTTCATACAGACAGACAGACAGACAGACAGACAGACGGACAGACAGACGGACAGACGGACATGGCTAGATCGACTCGGCTAGTGATCCCGATCAAGAATATATATAGTTTATAGGGTCGGAAACGCTTCCTTCCTTCCTTATAGGGTCGGAAACGCTTCCTTCTACCTGTTACATACTTTTGCACGAATCTAATATACCCTTTTACTCTACGAGTAACGGGTATAACAACTCCTTTTCTGATGGTCAAGGGCAAATAACACCTTCCTTACGGTTATATCCACAAAATGATATGTAGTTTAGAATCAAGTATATTTAATATTAAAATAAAAAAATTAAATAAAAACATAATTTTGTAAATTTTGTATCGGTTTTTGGGTTTTTGGGGATTTATTGGAATTTATATAATCTCGGCCGAGCTCAATTCAAGTACGTTTGGGATAAAAATTATCCCGTTTTTCGGGATTGAAACTATCCCGTACAGGATTAAATTTAGTACGTTTGGGATAGAATCGAGCTCGATTTTGGGGGTTGAAATAATCCCGGCCTACTCAATAACGATAAATTCAATCTATTTTGGCTTGCAAAACTACGGGATTACTTCAATCTTTTTTGGATCAATTTTAGCATATTCGGGCTTACCCTGTTTTCAATCCCGTTTCGCATTGATTCAATCCCGTTTGACTTGAATTTTTTTTTTCAGTGTATTATTCATACTGAATGATCGTGTAATTCCCCTGTTCAGTGCTTCTGGGGGTTCCTGTAGTCTCCATTGGTTGCTTGTTTGTCTCCCGAAATTTCTTGGTTGCGGCTGTTGTGTCCAGTGGTTTTCCGGTGTGTGTTGTGTTGTGTGTTCCTGTGGTTGGAGAGCCTCTAATTCCTCTGCCAACTGTGAGTATTCCGCTAGGGTTCGGCATTCCCCCAGTTTAGCATACTTTTTGAACTCCACTTTACTGTTTCGGAAGACCCACTCTAGTTTTTTTTCTTCCGTGAGAGTGGTAAATCTCATGATTTTCCGGAGTTCCCGCGTGTAGTCCCTTGCTGGTTCGTTTGTACCCTGGTGCCTGCGTGTTATGTTTTCGATTGCTTTTTCTTCGTAGTCCGCTGGTCTGTAGTATCCCATGAATTCTTCCTTGAAGCTTTTCCATGATGGCATTGGAATTGGGTGGGTATGCCACCAGTCCAGGGCACAGTCTCTGAGCAAAATCACCATAGCTCCTGCTGCATGGTCGAGCTCTATCCCATAGGCCCTTGCCAGCTCTTCCTTTCTACAAATGAATTTTGTCGGGTCGCCCGTGCCGTCTTAAAATTCTCTTCAGCTTCGTATTACTCCCATTGTGGCCACTTTCTCAGTCTTCCTGGGTTCGGGTATCGGTTTTCCGCTGCTTGTCTCTTGCATGTCTGGTATTTGTAGCAAGTTTGGGGTTTTCTCCGTGTTGGATGTCCCACTAGCGGTTGATTCCCTGATCCGTCGGGTGCTGGTGACGGGGTCCTTGCGTGTTTTTGTGCCAGTTCTTGGAGGCGTATGATGGTTTTTTCGCTGTGGTCACCGTTCTTTATGAACTCCGACATTTGTTTCCGCATGTCTTCGCACAGTGTTTCTGGCTCGATGTCAAATTCCATCAGATAGCTTTCCAGTTGTTCCATATTGCAATTGGAGATCCAGCTTCGAGTTAGCTTGTCTGCCATTTTATCTGTACTGTGTTGAGGAAGAGGGTAAAACGATCTTTGTCTTGTTTGAGGTTTCTGTCTATTTGTCTTTAGTCTGTTCGGGCGCCACTGTAACGACCCTGTTTTGGGAGGCGGTATAGCTCGCCGTGTTCAGAGTTCGCGACAGATATTTATATTTTCTCTATAGATCGATTTACCTCCCTTTCCCCAATAATGACACAGAGGGATGGAACTATAAAGTAGGCGTGTATTTCGTAGTAATTGTACAGTGGGGTTTGTCGGGTGATGACGTATACGTGAGTCGATACTGCTTGCTTCGCTGGTTCGGTGCTACGGGAGGGCCGAGTGGTGAACTGCTTGCCGCCGTGAATCCAGCGCTGCAGAATTGCGAGTGATGAACTGCTTGTCGTCGTGAATTCAGCGCTACCGAAGTGCGAGTGATGAACGGGTTGCTGTCGTGGATCCGATGCTACGGAAGCGTGAGTGGTGTACGGCTTGCTGTCGTTGACTGCTGGTCAGTGACTGGGCCAAGAGGTCCACCGCTTGTTGCGAGTTTCGGCGCTGTGGATGGCCCGAGTGATCGTGTTGGCGCTGCGGATGGGCCGAGTGATCGTGTTGGCGCTGTGGATAGGCCGAGTGATCGCGTTGGCGCTGCGGATGGGCCGAGTGATCGCGTTGGCGCTGCGGATGGGCCGAGTGAGCGCGTTGGCGCTGCGGATGGGCCGGTACGTGAAATGCTTCGTCGTGCGTACGTCGTGTACGTCGGGTTCGTAGTGTTCTGGGTCGTTGGGACCGATCTACTTCGATTTCTAGTGGGTTTCGGGAATGTAGGGCATCGTTAGTTTGGGGCTGCCGGGCATCGTTAGTTTCGACCTGCCGTTTCTACATCCCCTCTTTCCTACCGGGGGCTGATAATGAGACGTCCGCCACTCTTCATAGTGACGACGTAGTGCCAATCTCCTCCTTTGAACGCGGTGTCCTTCACCGGTTCGGTTCCACCCTCTCGGCGATCAGACGAATTGCCGATGCTGGCAGTTGTCGTAGTTCGCCCATCCCAGTCCAGCCTTCTGGTAACGGACGTAGCTCGTCCGGGGATACCATAGGGGTAGCGTTCCCCCCTACCAAGGTAGATCAGGCCAATCCTTCTACGAAAGACCCGTCCCAACCGGTACTTTGGATCTCAGTCAAGACCTGATTGAGGACCTCATCCTCCCACTCGGGCAACGGCTCATCTGGCGGGGCACAGGTCCGGGATTGACGCCGTTGTGACGTCGATTGAGTCGCCACGTCATCCTTCTTGGTCGCGCTGACTGGATTCCAATCCGTCGGACTGGCCTTGGGTATCGTTGAGCTCGGGAACACGCGACGAAAAAGGGGGCGGTCTTCTACTCCGTCCTCGCTATCGGTCGCCAGCTCGCGTTCCATAAAACATTTGAAGTGGTGGGTTTCAGGGCGTGAATCTACGCGAATCCCGTTTGCGTCTGGTCGAGGGATCTCGTCGGGGAAGTCACAGATCGGAGTCGAAAGGGCCTGGGTTGCAGCGGGCGGACGTGTCTGGGTTGTTTGTGCTCGGGCCTTCTTCGGCGAGCGTTGTGGGCGTATCGGGTACGTCTGGACCGACTGGACACGAGTCTTCCTCGGCGAGCGTTGTGGACGCATCGGGGACGTCTGGACCGACTGCGCGCGGAACTTCTTCGGCGAGTGCTGTGGGCGTATCGGGGGCGTCTGGACTGACTGCGTCCTCTGCGGTGAGTACTGCGGGCAAACCCGGGATGTCTGGACAACGGCCTCCGAAATGTCGGAACGTCGCATCCCATCCCAGCGCGGGGGGAGGTGGTGGTGACGGTGGTTCGTCCACGTAAGGACCCTCGGCGCGTACCAAAGGTGCCTTGAACAGCACGGATTTGACCTCGATGCGCATCATCGAGACGTGTCCCTCCCAGCGGCTGACCTGATCTTTGACGGAACGGTGGTAGTAATGTTCGATGGAAGGGCGTTGGTGGGATTCGGCATATCTCGGGTGACCGGCTCGAGGGTCTCGTCGGGTCCAAGGCTTTTCGTCATCTTCCTGGTATGTATAATGGGGCGACTCGGGACGGCGACCTTTAGAGTAATCCCGCGGTCTTGCATACTCGTAATCGTCGCACGCGTTGCTGGAGTCATCCTCGACGTGGTAAGTCGCCGAGGGCTGAGCGGGCCGTCGCGTCTCACCGGGTTTAGGGCTCCACATGCCCGCAAACCGAGACTTATCCGTGTCACCTGGCTCCTGGTCGTGAGAAGATTCCGAGCCACCGTCCGTCTGTCCTTCATCTTGGCCGTCACCGTCAGTGACCTGGTCTTCCTCGAAATCTTCACCTTCGTCTCCCGACGACTCCGAATATTCGCCGTCGTAACCGTCCGCGACCCACACGTCGCGATCCGAAAGTTCGTGGTGAAAGCTCTCGGTATCGCCGGAACTATCCGACAACTCGATGACGTCATCCATCTACAAGCGAAGACTTAACTAATTGATACGAGACCCTTGTTGTTAAAGCTCCCTACCTATCAGTGCAGTGAAACCTCGACTTAGAATACTTAGAACATAACATAGTGTGTGTTAATACAATTTAACTTAGAGATTACAGTGTTACCTTCTAATCTACTTATCCCTCGCGTCGTCCTCCAAGGTAGTCTCGTCACCTTCTTCTGCGGCTGCATTCTCGACGTCAAAATAGTAGGGTTTCAGCTGACTGATACTGGCCGAGCGTGAGCGTCTTTCTCCAGGGCGTCGCAAAAGAACAAGTTTAGGGGTCGTGAACCTCGTTACAGTGTAGGGACCGTCATATTTGGGAGCCAATTTAGCGGCGAAACCTTCGGCCGCCTTCGAGAGAGGATGTTGGCGTACCCACACTTTATCCCCGAGCTTTGGCCTCCACTCACGGCGTCGAAGGTTGTAATGCCGCGCTTGTTCTTGGGAAGCGCGTTGGAGATTGGATCCGACAATCTCGAAGATTCCCCTAAGCTGGAGCGCTTTACCTTCAGGGTCCTTAGGTATCACTGCCGATCCGGGAGTGACTTCGTCGTACAGCGTTGTCGGGAGTCGGGGCTCGCGTCCTTGCGTCAGAAAGGCGGGGCTATACCCAGTAGAATCTGACACACTTGCGTTGATGGCGAGCGCTATCTCCGGCAATAGCTCGTCCCAGGAACTTTGGTCCCCCTCGGTGAGGGGGACAGTACGATTCGTCCTCTCGGTGGGGTTCTCCTGTGGACAATATGGAGCAGTATATTGGACTTCTACCCCCAATGTGTGGATGTACTCTCTCAAAACGCGACTGGTAAACTGAGTACCATTATCGCAGACGAATTTCCGAGGTATGCCGATTCGACTTAATATACGTTCTCGGAAGGCCTTCTGGACTTGGGCGGCAGTAGCTTTACGTAACGGGATTAGCTCCACCCATTTGGAAAAGATGTCGTGAAACACGAGAAGCATGGTGTTTCCGTGCTTTGATCGAGGTAATGGTCCGACAAAGTCCGCGCATAATATGTCGAACGGTTCGTTTGTTATGCGGGTCAACATCTTGCCCGCCGCTTTCGTCTGGGCGGTTTTATACTTCTGACACGACTCGCAGCGCTGAATGTACCGTTTTGCGTCTCTAAACATGCCGGGCCATAAATACCTCTGGGACAGTCGGGAAACGGTCTTTCTTTGGCATTCTTGGAGGACTCGAGCTCGACTTGGACCAGGGACGCATAGTTTCCACGGGAAGTAGTCCTCGTCATCAGCCCTGTACCCTAGATTCCGGTAAAGTTGTCCGTTTTCCGATGTGTAATCTGAGAACTTCTCGGGATTTTCCTTTATCTTAACTTTCATGCCTTGGATCCATTTACAGTGTGTCTCTACTTCGGCCATCTGCTGCAAAACTTCGCAGGGTTGTCGGGATAATGTGTCCGCCACCACGTTCAATTTGCCTCGTCGGTAACGCACGTTGAACTGAAACTGTTGTAACTCCAGCGCCCATCTTGCTATCCGACCCGAGGGGCTTTCGATGGAGTTCAACCACTTGAGGGCTAGGTGATCGGTAACTACTTCAAACCGATATTCTTCCAAGTAGCACCTCATTTTCCTGATGGCCCATATGATGGCCAGACACTCCTTCTCTGTTGCCGTATAATTGCTTTTCGTGGCCGTGAGTCGACGGCTAGCGTAAGCGATGACCTTCTCCTGGCCTTCGATGTCTTGTGACAGGACTGCTCCTAGTCCCACGTCACTAGCGTCAGTTTGCAGCACAATTGTCTTGTTGAAGTCGGGACATCCTAACACGGGGGCGGTAGTTAAACTCTTTTTCACCTCTTCTAGCGCGTTCTGCTGTTCGTGAATCCATGCCCACTTCCGACCCTTCTTTAACAGTGTCATCATCGGTTGCACCACAGTCGCGAAGTTGGGGACGAACCGGCGGTACCAAGACGCCATGCCTAACCACTGCCGAAGCTCCTTGAGACAGGTAGGAGACTTCAGGTTGGTAATGGCTGTAACTTTCTCCGGGTCGGTCTGGACTCCTTCGGCACTAATCACGTGTCCTAGGTAAACTAATCTTCGTCTGAAGAACGCGCACTTCTTTGGGTTTACCTTCAGGTTCGCCCTCCGCAGCCTACGAAAGACTTCAGTCAGATTAGCCAAATGGTGTTCGTCCGTGGCCACTCCCTGGACATGGGCCCGGATCTCGTCCTCTAATCGTTCGAGTGGTGCAGGAAGAAACTTAAGAATTCGGCCCAGAATTCTGCCCACGTAGCCGTCTGTAAGCGACTCGTACGGAACCATCATGCTGCCCTTCCTTCCAGAATTTCTGAAATGGCGCGAGGTACCTCCTCCTGGTTAATTCCGTGTGTTGCTATTTTCTCCTCAAGTTCAGCGATCAAGGTCAACGGGTCAGACGCTCCCTCGAAACGAAGGTTCCATTTGTGCATCCGTTCGGCTAGTAAATGTCGGGGCAGAGTAATGGTCTCAGAGGCTCCTGGCTCTGGCATTCTCGGCACGACGTGATTTCCGGGTGGTGGGGCGATGAAATTTTGTGACGTACCTGGATGGACTCCTCGATAGCTTGTTAGTCTTCCGGGCGAGGCAGACCCGGTGACATTTGGAACCTGACTCTGGTCGACGTGTGACACATTGGCTCCCGGCGTGAGCCCTTTGTCACCTTCTAGTCGGTTGGGGCTTGCAGCTCTCGAGCTGTACTGCTCCTGTAGCTGAGTGAGCCGTTTTCACACCGCCTCTGGAAACGATCCTGAACTCACAAGTGTAGTGAACGCCTTCTGCGTTTCTGCTACGGTGCCGTCAGCGCTGAATCCGAACTCGAGTGCCAGAGCGGCCAGCTCGTCTTTACGGCGGGCGTAAATCCATATCCGTACTCCTACGCCTAGGTTTTTTACCAAATCGGCTTCTTCGTATTCGCCGTCGGACTCTTTCGGATCAGCCATGGTTAACTATAGTACGCGATACTCCATTCTTTTCCTTTACGATAACGCCTCTCTACTTCTCCTCCTTCTTGTGCTCAAGGCGGTCCTCCGCTTCGACAGTCCGCACGGCTCGGCAGGTGTGCGATCCTTTAGGATAAAGATTTGTATTTAGTGGGTCTTTAGGCCACTTTTGGTGTTGCTCTAGTTGGCCTCAATGTCCCTGCTCTGGCGCCACTTGTAAGGATGCTCTCTGGCCGGGATACGATCCTCAGTCGGATCCAGAGGTCCTTTTACAAGAAATTTGTAAAATCACTGAGACACTGGGATAGAGAATAACGCACGCGGTGCGGACGATGATTTTTAATGAATTGTCCTAGAGATTCGCACTTACCTGCTCGAGGGGGTTATTTCGGATGGGCGTTGGACTTACAATCCTCGGATAACCTTCTAGGCTATGGTGACTTCGAGGATACCAAGTCCTTAGTAATGGATCCCACGGGCAGGACCTTCGGGCGAGGCCGCAGCCGGATATTGTCGTGAAGGGTCGAAATGCGAGCCTAGGGGGGGGGGGGGGGGGGGGGGGGAGAAAGGGGATGGGGCAGAAATAATAAACACTTAAACAGTCCTTTTTTTTGGTTTCGCATGTACGGGTATTCCACTCGTTTTATTCACTGTCGCATCTCTACTCTATTGTCACATTTGTTCGCTCTGTTTACTGTCTCACTGCACTGGTTATACTTCTCACTCACTAACCTTACTCTCGAACTGACCGCGTTTCTCGCGTTGCTCTTCGCTTTGTTGCCGTACTTTTCACACTGCATGTGTTGATCTCCCTGAGGATGCTATTAGATTATTAACAAATATGCCGAATCTACTCTGGCAGTGTGATGGCTGCGTTGTGAGTAAGATGCACACTCCAAAATCGATGAAGTGATGGAAGAACTTCATGACTTGAAGAGTCTATACATGGACTTAAACTCAAAGTTTCTGAAGGCTTTTCCCATGTCTGATACTGACAATAACAATGTCAGTCGGCGAAAAAAAGTGGTGAAACCTTTGGCTCCAGCTTCTTCAAGTGATCGCCAAGCCAACCATGCAGACCTGGTTCCCCCCGCACCAGTTTCTACTGCCGCCAAGCCCCACGCAAAGAATCACAGGAATAAGAGACAAATAATTGGTCAAGCTGCTAGTTGTGAACAACTCGACGTTGTGCCGATTAATAAATTTATTCATATTGGTAGATTCAGAGCTCATGTAAAATCTGATTCTGTGAGTGGATAAGTTGCAAATAAGCTAGGCGTGGATACCGCTACCATAATCTGCAAGCCTTTAGTCAAAAATGGAGTAGATGTCGCTACATTGGAATTCGTCAATTTTAAATTAGGAATACCTGAGCAGCACTTTCAGACTGTGTTTAGTAATGCATTCTGGCCGAATCCAATCAAAGTCAGTCGATTAGTCCATAGGGATAGGCCTATTGTTGATGGGAACGTCCTGGATTCGCACAATCATCGTACATCGGACTCAAAAAACCCCCAATAATCGGCGCCTCTGGTGTCGATTTTACTACGGAAAATTGTCATGATCCGCTTCCTCATCTTCATGCTACTTATTCGCAAGGTCAACGCCCGCTGGTTTCGGTATCGCTAGTTGCTACCATTAATCCCTCATACGTTACTCCCAGTGCACTCTCTTAGAGCGCATTGCCAAATCAACAACATCATCAGCTGGATTCTTCGTTTTCTGTTTTGTCTGACGTTCATCAAAAGTTCTCAGGAGAGGCTTTTGCACCAGATTCCATCAAGATTCGCGGTCTAAGAGCGCTCTGCGGAGTTGTGCACTCATCACCGCCAAAAGAACAACAACAACAGCTGGAGTGGTCGTCCTCTGCTTTGCGCGACATTAGTCAAACGCTCTCTGGAGAGGAACTCTCATCATCTTTCACCAAGCTTCTCGCTTTAAGCGCGCTCTTCGGAGTTGTGCACTCATCACCGCCAAAGCAACAACAATATCAGCTGGAGTTGTCGTTCTCTGCTTTGCGCGACATTCGTCAAACGCTCTCTGGAGAGGAGCACCCATAATTTTCCATCTCACATCTCGCTCTAAGCGCGCTCTCTAGAGTTGTGCGCTCATCACAGTCAAGCAATCAACAACATCAGCTGGAGTTGTTGTTGTCTGTTTTCCGCGAAGTTCGTCAATCGCTCCCCAGCGAGGCGCTCTTATCGCATTTCATCAATATTCCCGCTCTAAGCGCGCTCTTCAGAGCTTTGCGCTGTTAACAATCGAATCAACAACAAGGTCAGCTGGAGTTCTTATCGGCAGCTTGGTGCGGCTTTTCTCGATGGCTCCATCAACAACAACATTGCCCTTCTCTTCTCAACTTTGATAGGTATGCTCCCTTAACAGCGCCATTGCCGTCACTCTTAAGAACTAATTACTCTTCGCTAAAAGCATCTAACAATCTAGAGGAATGCATGCATGATAAAATACGTATCAAAGCCACTACATTACTGAAGGTGATCTGCGGGCCTACAACATTGGGATCGCAAGATCATATACTTCCTATAGCATTGGACTATAATGCATTAAATACGAATCTAGAGGTTGTTGATCATGCTACTGTGAGTACAGCCCCGTTAAAAGTTTATTTTCAAAACATTTCTGGAATGCGGACAAAGGCGGAGCATGTATACCTTGCCACATCACAATGCGAGTTTGATGTTATAGTTTTAGTTGAAACTTGGCTTAACATAAACTTTTACTCAAATGAATTCTTCGACTCCAAATTGTACCATGTGTTTCGCAAAGACAGAGATAGCACGAAAACCCACTGTGCTAGAGGGGGTGGTGTAATAGTAGCTGTTTGCTGCAATTTGCGCTGCTTGGCAATTGGACTTCTCATTGAAGATACCCTTCTGTATCAAGTTGCTGTTTCGATTATTGGAGAATATGAAACTCTGCAAATTGTGGCATCTTATAAACTTTATCTGGAAAACATTACCGACATCTACAATAATCTGCTGGACCATCAACATATCTGTGTGATTGGCGACTTTGTCTTCTCTCGTTTGGTCCCAGGATCCGGACCATCAATCTTCACTGCCAAGCAACATACATCAACCACACGAGATTCTTTTCATCGATGATATTTTCAGTATGGGCTTAATACAAGTCAATAATATATACAATAACTTACATAAAATTTTAGACCTAGTATTTCTTAGCGCTGATATGAACTTTTCCTTAGTCCAATGTAATTCACCTATAAGCAATTGTGACATCCATCATAGGCCATTGCTACTAGGTATAAACTTTTATAGTTTTGCGCCTTCAGCTGAACATTGTCCTAGATTTATTTTCAATGAAACCAGCCTCTGTTCCATCAGAAATGAGATATCTGCCATTAATTGGGAATCAGTTTTATCACATATTAGTTTGGAGTCGTGTTATGACACTTTTTTAGTAATTATTTTAAACATTATTAAGAACAATGTTCGAGAAAGGGACCAAAGTTCATTCAAATTGCCTTGGTATACAAAAGGTTTAAAAACGCTGAAAAATCTGAGAAATAAATTCTATAAAAAGTTTTTGGTTACACACGATCCTTATGATTGGAATAGACACTTGCAGCACAAACGTGAGTTTGAATTTCTAAATAAATCAATATATAGCGGATGTTGAGATCGGACTAAAAAGTAATCCCAACTCTTTTTGGCGATTTATAAATTCAAAGAAAAAAACTTCTTCAGTACCATCTGCCAAGTTCCTAGGGAATTTATCTTCGCATTCAAATATAAAAACTGAAAATCTTTTTGCTTCTTATTTCAAAGATAAATTTGAGCCAACAGGAGCCTGGAATGATTCTCAAACCTTAAATGCGATTACTCATCTATTGAATTTAGGTAGTTTAATCGAGCGCATTGTTGCCCATAAATTATCATTTCTTGTTAAAACATATATAAGCACTTTCAGCATGGTTTTGTAGCAGGTCGGTCAACTACGACTAACCTTGCCGTGTTCAGCAACTATTGCGTTCAGGCATTTAATAAGCGATCTCAGGTTGATGCCTGAGATGCCTGATGACTTTGCAAAAGCTTTTGACAAAGTTAGCCACAGTGCTCTATTGGCAAAACTAGCTCGCTTGGGTATACATTCGGCATTACTAAATTGGATAAAATCATATTTACACAATCGTCTTAACAAAGTGAATATTAATGGAAATTTCTCTGATTCCTATTTGGCAACCTCAGGCCTCCCTCAGGGGAGTGCTATGGGACCTCTGCTTTTCATTATTTTCATTAATGATATGAGGTTCTGTCTATCTTCAGAGTGTCTACTGTACGCAGATGATTTAAAAATTATTAAGTCTATTAAAATAGCGACAGACTCATAATCGGTTCAACAGGACTTAGATTCGTTGAGCTCTTGGTGTAGCCGAAATGCGCTCCCTCTAAACATAAACAAGTGCTTCTATGTTACTTACAGTAAATCTGTATATAATTTCTTTACATCTTATAATATTAATGGTCAACCTTTACAGCTGCGGCAGGAATCCTTGGATCTAGGTGTGATGTTTGACTCGAAATTTAAGTTCTCAGCACACTTCGAATACATCTTGCCCAGAGCCTATGCCATGTTTGGATTTGTGAAAAGGAACGCTTCGCTATTCACTGATCCCTACACCAGACTTGCGCTTTATTTGTCCGGTCTAAGCTAGAATATGCCGCTCTTATATGGAATCCCTTTACTAGCACTCATGGAAATAGAATAGAGCGGCTACAGAAACAATTTCTGAAATTTGCTCTATTGCCGCTAAGATTGTTAGACCCTGTTCCTTCTTATCACCAGCAATGCAAGCTTATTCGTCTACCATCCCTTGCGCATCGTAGAAATATCCTGGCCATTTGCTTTATCTTTGATTTGGTGAATGGTGGTATCGACTGTCCTGAGCTACTCTCGAAAGTTGGTTTTAACGCTCCTTCTAGGCAACTGCGGAATTTTTATCCCTTTTTTCTTGAGCTGAGGCGGACTAATTATTCCCAAAATGAGCCTCTCTATAGGGCTTTATCTGAGCTTAACGCACTTCCAGCTGATATGCAATTAGACTATTTCCCAAATAAAACCATTTTGAAACACAGGTTAATTAATTATTTTGTAAATGTTAGCACGTAATATAATTTGTTGGATTGTATAAGTAGCCAGTTAAGGTATATCCGTTGGCGAAATAAATAAATAAATAAATAAATATGGTTGCCACCTCGGGCGAGTGGTGCGGAACTAAACTGAGCCTCATGCGCGGATCCACGGGGGGTGATATTGGTGATACATCACCCCCCACTCGGGTGAAAAATGAAAGAAATTTTGGTATTCAAAAAGTATGCAACCAAAAAATTGTTCTGATATCACCCCCCACAAAAAAATCCTGGATCCGCCACTGCTGAGCCTATTTTGGTTCTATACCCGAAAAGCTCATTGGTTCGGTTTTCGACTATGAAATATTACTTCTCCATTTAATTTCTCTTACAAACTAATAATTATAATAACAAAATACTTAAATAACTAAGCTTATATATATTGTGCGGCCCAGCCGTCAGGCAGGATCGTCACAGCATATTTTGCATATTTTATGCATATGAATTTTATCCAAATATGTAAAAAAAAAAATATGCCATTAATTATACCCGTTACTCGTAGAGTAAAAGGGTATATTAGATTCGTGCAAAAGTATGTAACAGGTAGAAGGAAGCGTTTCCGACCCTATAAACTATATATATTCTTGATCAGGATCACTAGCCGAGTCGATCTAGCCATGTCCGTCTGTCCGTCTGTCCGTCTGTCTGTCCGTCTGTCTGTCCGTCTGTCTGTCCGTCTGTCTGTCTGTATGAACGCTGAGATCTCGGAAACTATAAAAGCTAGAAGATTGACATTTTGCATGCAGATTCTAGGAGTTCCTACGCAGCGCAAGTTTGTTTCAAAAGGGTGCCACGCCCCCTCTAACGCCCACAATCGCTTATATACGGAATTTCGGAAAAGTAAAAATGCAGTTTTATTGTGTTTATTAATACCTATCGAAATGTAGAAGAAAGTTTTTAAATCGGACCATTCGTTAAAAAGTTACGGCGGATCAAAGTTTAACCCACGAGTTAAGCCAATTATCTCCATCTCCTTCGCTCTCCCTTTAGCTGAGTAACGGGTATCTGATAGTCGGGGCACCCGACTATAGCGTTCTCTCTTGTTTTAAACTATATTTTTATCCTATAAAAAAATATGCAAATATGCAAAATACGAGGTCTACTCATAACACTTATTTGCAGTCCCTGGTAATTTTGACTTTTTTTAAGACCATCATGTGCCCCTCCTCCCCTACTACTATTTTGAGCGCAGCTGTATGTTTTTATGTTTTATAAAAACCAAGAATCCGTTTGCCTGCACACAAAAATAATAACTATGTAAAATCAACTATTTAATAGTGAAAACTGCCCCAACCCATAAAAAATATAAAATGGCCAAAAAATTAGAGGATTACCTATAAAATAGTAGATGACCTACAAAATAGTATTTTAACCGAAAAAAATTGTTGTTTTTCAATTTCAATTTATTTTAAAATGTTTTCCTAACGCTACAAGTTGATAACTTATAATTAGTGCGATAATCACGTAATTTTTTTAATTTATTTTTTTACTAATTTTATTGTTATTTAATTTGTTGTATTTGACACTTCACAGATACTTAAACTTACAAATAAGGTTTTATGAATTCGCTGGGAATGGAACCGGGGCCGCAACCATCGATGTCGAGCACTCTAACCACTAGATCACAGAAGAATGATTTTCGGAAAGGAAAATCTATAGACTTAAAATTAACATTTAACAAAAAAAAAAGAAAAAACATCATCTGCAAAAGCGGGATTTAAACTCACGACCCAGAGATTATGAGTCGAATACTCTAATACCCTAAGTCCAAAAAAATAGTTGACATACAATTTATATTTGTATTTTTAAAACAACACAAATGTATGAAGGAAAAAAAATAGTTCACATACGATATTAATTGTGGTGCTACTATTTAATGCAAAGAAATAAGATCGTTTGGCTACGATATTAATTGGGTCGTTACTATTAATTTGCCAAATGAATAAAACAACAAAATACACGCCAATTTCATAAACGGGTTTTCTACTATTTTAATTGTTAAATACTATTCAATGACCCAAAAAATAAAACAATAAAATACATGTAAAATTCAGAAAATTGTGAAATACTATTTTTCTATGTTGATTTTACATAGTTTTTTATACCCTTGCAGAGGGTATTATGATTTCAGTCAGAAGTTTGCAACGCAGTGAAGGAGACGTTTCCGACCCCATAAAATATATATATTCTTGATCAGCATCGCAAGACGAGTCGATCTAGCTATGTCCGTCTGTCCGTCCGTCTGTCTGTTTCTACGCAAACTAGTCTCTCAGTTTTTGAGCTATCGGGACGAAACTTTCGCAAAAGTCTTCTTTCTATTGCAGGTAGTATATATGTCGGAGCCGACCGGATCGGACAACTAAATCTTATAGCTCCCATAGGAAGGATCGGAAAAAAAAACTTTAAAAAATTCTAGCTTCGGTGTTTTTTGAAATATTACCTTCTACTTTTGGGGATGTTATTTTTTAAATATTTCTGAATTTCGAATTAATTATTTAAAAAATCGGACTACTATATTATATAGCTGCCATAGGAACGATCGGAAAATTAATGGAAAAGTAATAGGAAATAAATTCTAGCTTCTTTGGTATTTATTGTATTATCTTCTACTCTAGGATATGACTCTTTATAAATATTTCCGAATTTCAATTTTAATTAGATCAAAATCGGACGACTATATCATATAGCTGCCATAGGAACGATCGGAAAATTAATGAGAAATATTAGAAAATTGAACATTTTTGCGATTTGTTAATTAATAGGAATGATCTGCAAGGGTATATAAGCTTCGGCTGGCCGAAGCTAGCTTCCTTTCTTGTTTTTGTATGTGCGATACCCCAGAAAGTTGGCAACTTTTAGCAATTTTTTAACTTTGAGGTCTGTTTAGGGTCTTTGGCTTTTATATATCTCTTAAGAATTAAATACCCGCCCCTGGGAAGCTCGAATTTTAATTTTTAATTTTTAAGGTTTTTTTTATCTTTCAAAGTCAAAAATTCGTTTTTCAGCTAAAAAATTGGACTTTTTGATTAAAACCAATAGAGAGCGCTATAGTCCCGACTATATAATACCCGTCACTCAACTAAAGGGAGGCGAGGGAGATGGATATATCAAATTTTGATTGCGCATAACATTTTAATGAATGATCGGATTGAAAAAGGTGTTGGCGCCAGACACATTTAAAAATCATTCGTGGCGCTCGCCCGAAATTAACACCTACAAAAAAATAGTCATCGATATGCCCCTATTTAGGTGTCAATGTGACACTGTCTTGATCCTAAGTTCATCAAGTTGATCCTATTCTAATGTCACTTTAATACTTTCGAAAATATTAGTTTGACCCTTTTTGGTGTCAAAGAGCAACTAGCCGGTATCATTTTTTTAGTATTAAATAAAATTTAAAATTAGCTGGAATGCTCCTGTAACCATTCTGCCATGGAAGAAAATAATACGGCCATGGCTCAGGGGCCAAGGTTCTAGGTTCTGGAGGTTCAAATCTCGGTCGCAACAAATTTTTTTGAAGTGAAACTTCTTTAGGCGCGTTATGCATATTCGGGGACGGAGTAAAACCAATTCATAAACGTCATGAAAATCTTCTTCTTCCCTATCACCGCTGACAAACGTTCTCTTTGTACTCTTCAGGAAAGAAGAGATATATATATATTTATATTTTGTGTGTATTTATGTGTATATATGAATTTGCACATAAATATATATATTTATATTTTATATATATATTTATATATTTATGAGTATATATGTATTTGCACCACGTGCGAGCGGGCTCAGAGCGAAGAGATATAAATATATATATATATCTATATATGTATATATTATATAAAGAGCATTTCGACTGAAATCCATGTTTTAATACATAAACAAAAACAAAGGCTGGAAGTCTCTCCTTTACTGACTACATTTAACGGGATGCAGAGGCCAAGATCAAGCTTCTTTTTGTCAGAGATAGTACGTCTGCATTCGTTTCATAGGACTATGTAAAAAGAACGTCCAAAATCGGTATAGAAAACCCGTGGCGTCCAAGTGAGTTTTATTTTTGCAAAAAAAAAAAAAAAACAATTAACAACAATCATTATTTTTGAGTTTTTTTTTCCGTTCAGAATTAAAGATTATTTCATGACAATGATTTTTTTTTAATATATGAGGAATATAATAAAAATCTTAAAAAGAAAAATCATGGTCAAAATGGATAAATTAACCAAAGAGGATTAGATTACTACGGTGTTTTCCTTTTTGCGTCGATCCTAAGTGCTTGATTTTTTGGTTCTTGTTCTTTTTTTTGGAATTAGTAATCTAACACAACTTAACATTTTTTCTTAAAATTATTAAGGAAATGTTAAATATGCATTTTAAAAACTTTTTACCTACTCTGATTTATCTGGGTTTCGAACCGGGGACCTCTCGCATCAAAGGCAGACGCCTTACCAACTGGGCCATCGCACCATTTTGCGCGCGAGCAATCTCTTGACAAGTATAAAACGAAATCGATACTGGAGTAAAACATCGTCCTGTCGCCGAACTTCGAAAATCAAAAATGATAATTATTGGCATCGATGTGACCCTAGTTTTATCAAAATGACACTATCAGGGGTGTCACAGAAACCGTCGACGGATTTGGGAACGGTTGGTTTAGAAACCAACCGACATAAACCGTTGGTGTCACAGGAATTAAAGAGAGATTTTCTTTTTTCGTAAAATTTACTGAAAAACGACCAGGGCTGGATGCATACACTAAATATCGAATATACAATTATTATCGAATATTATTTGACTTATTTTGACTAATTTCCAAAAAAGTTTTAAACTTCATTTATGTTGTTCTTGCAAAATTACTAAAAGAATATATGTTTTAAGCGCATATTGTACATAATAAAAGAACAAAATTAAAAATTTGAATTACCCGCCAGGCTACATGTTGCAGCCCTGAACAGCGGTTTGCCTCGGCTGCGATGGTTTATTTTCATTTATAAGTTGGCAAGAATTTTAAAAGCGAAACAAAATGCCGTCTGCTCTAGAGTACTTGCGAAGGCAAAAACTGCGAGAGGCTAGGACGCAGAAGAGATCCTTACAAACGGTTTTACGTGGTAGTCCATGGGGATTTAACTCATTGGCCAGGTCCTTTCAAGCAGTGGTCACAAGAATGCGGCCGCCCTGAGTAAATCCTTTGGCAATGTCGATATTATCGCGAATAAATCGGAAGAATATGGTATCTTGCGCTGGTGACCTGTGTTTACCCCTGAAAATTAGCAAAGCTTATTAGTTTAAATTAATAATAAACAAAAATTTTGTACTTTTTTACATGTATGTCTTCTTCTTCACAGCCAGCGTTTTACCTGGCAAAAATAGGACATTTTTTCACGACAGTGATGCCAACTTTTTGCAAAGGCGGCCTGTTGTTATTAATTTCTCAATAACTACAACTTCTTTTACCATAAAATTTTTATCATAATTAAGTTTTTAACTACAATAGAGTCAAAATCTGCCAAGTGGGCCACCCCTGTTCCGAAGGTCCGATTTTCATCGAACTTTTTTACTTTTCCGGTTCACAACGAAAATATAAGAACTTCATTTGAACGGTTTTGCGAAATTTTGAGTTTTACCGGAGTTATAGGGGTCAAAACATGGCATTTTTGACACTTTTTCGAAAAAGTTGCACTCAGTCAAAAATTCATAACTTCGGAACGGTAAGAGATATCTTTATGATGTTTTCACTAATCGCTCAAGAATTATTATGGCTTTCCATAAAAAAATTTAAAAAAAAATTAAAAATTTTTTTTCTTAAAAATAAATCAACATTTTTTTTTAGTTTTTATTTTTTTCAGTGTTCTTCACCAGCTATAGAGTTTAAAACCATTTGAAAATGAAGTTTGATTCATTACGAAAAAGATCAAAAAAAAAAAAAGAGGGGCCCGGACAAAGGTTTTTCGCAATATCGATTTGAAGAAGGGCGCACAGCGGATTCCCATACAAAAACGGCTTGCTCGTGAAAATTGGCTGGTCAACACATGCCGTTGCGCGCGTAGCGTCAGCCGACTGCAGCTGTCAATGACGCACTTTTTGTCGTTTTGTATGGGAATCCGCTGTGCGCCCTTCTTCAAATCGATATTGCGAAAAACCTTTGTCCGGGCCCCTCTTTTTTTTTTTTTGATCTTTTTCGTAATGAATCAAACTTCATTTTCAAATGGTTTTAAACTCTATAGCTGGTGAAGAACACTGAAAAAAATAAAAACTAAAAAAAAATGTTGATTTATTTTTAAGAAAAAAAATTTTTAATTTTTTTTTAAATTTTTTTATGGAAAGCCATAATAATTCTTGAGCGATTAGTGAAAACATCATAAAGATATCTCTTACCGTTCCGAAGTTATGAATTTTTGACTGAGTGCAACTTTTTCGAAAAAGTGTCAAAAATGCCATGTTTTGACCCCTATAACTCCGGTAAAACTCAAAATTTCGCAAAACCGTTCAAATGAAGTTCTTATATTTTCGTTGTGAACCGGAAAAGTAAAAAAGTTCGATGAAAATCGGACCTTCGGAACAGGGGTGGCCCACTTGGCAGATTTTGACTCATACTAAGTACCTTTGAATAAATAATTCGTTAACAAAACATTTCGATAACTAACTCCGAAATTTGGACAAATTTAGTATTTTAAAGTGCTAGCTAATTGGTAACACTGCCAGGTAGACGGTTTGCCGACGGATTTTTTTAGCTAATTTTTTCGAGAGGTTTTATAAAAAGCATATTTTTAAATATAAACCGAAGTAGGTATAAAAATCGTAGTATGCAGGTAGTTCATAAAATTCACTAGAGTTATCTTAAATATTTTTATATTTTTGGGAAACATTTGTAAGTTGGGTAATTTTATCAAAACGTCCGGCAAAATACGGGGGACTTAGAAACCGTCAAAAATGACGTCTGTGACACCGAGATTTGCTATTCGGGGGAAATTCGGTTGGAATGGTTTTCTGTGACACCCCCGTATATAGCAGGGACCGAAAATAATGATTATTATTTTTGAGTAAAAAATAAAAATCTCAATTTAATAATTATTTTTTAAGAGAAAAAAAATATCGCTCAGAAATAATGATTATTTGTGAGCGATCTTATTTTGCTTAGAAATATCACTCAAAGTTAGACAGGCAGACAGACAGACAGACAGCTCTGGAATCAATAGAATCTGCATTCCAACCTTGTAGCTTTTATAGAAGAGGCGGACGAAAGTCGTGGCTAGATCGACTTGGTCGGACCAATAAATTATTCAATTGCTATCCATCAAGCGCAATTAATTAGCTTTTGTAAAGCTCTTTGGAGACTTGACTTCAGTACGTTGTTCGTTGCCAATAATCTCATCATAAATTAAAAAAACTTTGGGTCTGAACAATCCGAATTAAAGTCAGTTTAAATGCCAAAAAGTGATTGTGAAATCACCAGCACGCCTCACGCGAGAAAATTCTTATCTTGAGCACTTACCTTGTGGTCCCGATGAACGAAATTCATTTGCTCCAAAGGCTTCATGCCCGATGCAATTTGGGTGGCAATGTACACTAAGCATCCGTAGCTGTGCCATAGCCGAGTGGAGAAGCCGAATGAAGGGGCACTCAGGGCATGCGGAGCGGATGCGGAAGATGTCAGCGTCGAATGAGAATTTGAAAAGTTTTTAAATGCGACCACGTTGCCAATGTTGGAAGGGTGAGTAGCGAAGTTGTAACATCCGTTGCGCAATTTCGTGGTTGGTTCATGGGATCGGCGTTATCATTTTGTTCAATCGAGGCCGGAAGTGTAGAGCCGGCGAAAAGGCGTCGGTACAGGAAGCGCGATAAAACGCACAAGAAAAGGGAGAGGTACAATCCATTACTTTAAAAGTATTTTGGAGGGTAGCACAGAATGCTCTTACCAAGACTCTTTTTGGTCATTAGGACGCTGTTCTGAGCAACGTACTCCTGCAGGAATTGGGTTTAACACCCCGAAACAGTGTGAGTAGTGCTGCACCATGCAGATAGGATCGTCCCACAGGCAAGCTCGTACCAATCGGCCAATCGTTTGGATCGCTTAGCTGCGCCAGCTCTTTAGCCTTGCTGTGAAACTCCTGATGCTGGTGATCGTCCGTATTGGGTGGCAGGGTAGCTACACACAAAAAAACAACTTGGTAAAATCAACTGTAATAATTGTCAAACAGGCCCCAACCAGCAAATTTGTCAATTCTACTAAGTAAATAGTCATTTCACAACAACAAAATACACACCATTAGCAAGGACACAAACCCATAGCAAAATCAAAATACACGTAACTATTTTAATAGTTACGTAACTATCTTTGTTGGTCAATTTTACCAAGCAGATTTTTTTGTGTGTACTGCCACGAGGGTTGCGCTGAGAATGGGAGCAGATTAGGCAAGAATGCTGGGATTAGAAGAGAATATTTCAGAAGGCGGTCAACAAATTAGACAAATTCAAAACCCTTTTTATTTACCTCGATGGATGCTTAAAAAACGTATTCGCTTTAAATTCAAATGTGCTCGCGAAAATATTCTCTTCCTCAAGGACTCTAAAAAAGGACATAGTATTCTTGAATTTTTTTTAACTTTTGGATATCTGATTAGGCTTTTTTACCCGAATACCATCACCACTCATTTCAGTTTACATGTCGCCGCCTTATATAAAATTAAATTATGAGTTTACCGACAAAAAAAACTTAAGAAACGGAACTTTTCATAAATTTCCATAAATTTTGGCGTAACCCGACTTGATTTTTCAAGCTTTTATGATATGTTCAGCCGGATTTTATTTTGGAATGCGACCACAAGAATCCTTGCGTCGGGGAACCTTTTGGAAAACGCAGTTTAACTTGGGAATTCGTAACGAATCCAAAAATATAGCATCCATCGAGGTAAATTTAAAAAGCACTAAAAATGCTGCACAGTGTAATCGTAGCTCAGCTAAAGGAAGTGCGAGGGAGATAGATATATAAACAATTTTGATTGCGTATAACTTTTTAATGCATGGTCCGATTTGAAAAATCTATAGGTATAAATATACACAACAAAATTGCATTTATACTTCTCGGAAATCTTTAAAGATGTGGGCGCAGGACACATTTTAAAATCGTTAGTGGGCGATTGTGGGAGCTAGAGGGCGCGTGGCGCCCAAGAATATGTGTGGAAAATCTTAACCTTCTAGCTTTTGTAGTTTCCGAGATCTTAGCGTTCATACGGACAGACAGACGGACATGGCTAGATCGACTCGGCTAGTGACCCTGATCAAGAATATAAATTAAAATGAGAAGACTTTGATTTCGCGAGGCGATGTCTGTCACGATTTATTTCCGAAATTCGACTTACTACTAAGTACATAAAATCTTAAAATGTAAGCTAGCCCTATGCTCTGAAACTGCTGACCCAGCGCCTCGTGCATAGAGTTGGGCAGCCGTTGACCATAGCACCGTCGCTGTGCAATATCCGCAGGTGACGCTGGCCTTACATTATTCCCATCCGGTTATGCGGGATCAGCCTTGCAACTTTTCTGTTGCTGTGTGACCGTGTTAACTTATAAATACTTTATGGGGTCGGAAACGCTTCCTTATAGCTGTTATATACTTTTGCACGAATACAATATACCCTTTTACTCTACGAGTAACGGGTATAATTAGGAGCCGCGTGTGTGGTACAAATTAGAACAACAAGAGAGAACGCTATAGTCGGGTGCCCCAACTATCAGATACCCGTTACTCAGCTAAAGGGAGTGCGAAAGAGATGGGGAAAAACTTTGATCCGCCGTAACTTTTTAACGAATGGTCCGATTTAAAAAATTTCTTCTACATTTCGATAGGTATTGATAAACACAATTTTTACTTTTCCAAAATATTAAAATTTTTAAAATCGTATATAAGCGATTGTGGGCGTTAGAGGGGGCGTGGCACCCTTTTGAAATAAACTTGCGCTGCGTAGGAACTCCTAGAATCTGCATGCAAAATGCCAATCTTCTAGCTTTTATAGTTTCCGAGATCTCAGCGTTCATACAGACAGACAGACAGACAGACAGACAGACAGACAGACAGACAGACAGACAGACAGACAGACAGACAGACAGACAGACAGACAGACGGACAGACGGACAGACGGACATGGCTAGATCGACTCGGCTAGTGATCCCGATCAAGAATATATATACTTTATAGGGTCGGAAACGCTTTCTTCTACCTGTTACATACTTTTGCGCGAATCTAATATACCCTTTTACTCTACGAGTAACGGGTATAATAATAAACTTTCTTTTGCCATTTCTTTGTTATAAATGTTGTTAAAAAGGTTTAAAAATGTCATGTTAATAATCTTATGGCATACCCGCTAATAACTTCATTTAAATTTTTTGGAAATACGGCTCCTTCACGAAGTCCCCAATATTTCCAAATTTTGTTGTGATATTCTGACGTCACGGCCACCACATATGTATGTATGTATGTCCTGCTGGTGCACTTGAAGTGTGACCGCGCAAAGGGAAAATGAAAATAATACAGTCAAAAAACATTTAAAATGCGCGGTTAAAAAATCGATTATATCGTAAATCTTTTCTTTTACGCCTTTTTTTTTGTAAACCGTTTCATACGGAGGTGTCACAGAAAACCATTCCAACCGAATTTCACCCGAATAGCAAATCTCGGTGTCACAGACGTCATTTTTGACGGTTTCTAAATCCCCCGTATTTTGCCGGGCGTTTTGATAAAATTACCCAACTTACAAATGTTCCCCAAAAATATAACTTTATTTAAGACAACTCTAATGAATTTTATGAACTACCTGCATACTACGATTTTTATACCTACTTCGGTTTATATTTAAAAATATGCTTTTTATAAAACCTCTCAAAAAAATTAGCTAAACAAATCCGTCGGCAAACCGTCTACCTGGCAGTGTTACCAATTAGCTAACACTTTAAAATACCAAATTTGTCCAAATTTCGGAGTTAGTTATCGAAATGTTTTGTTAACGAATTATTTATTCAAAGGTACTTAGTATTGTAGTTAAAAATGAAACTTATTTCTGGTAAAAATTTTATGGTAAAAGAAGTTGTAGTTATTGAGAAATTAATAAAAACAGACCGCCTTTGCAAAAAGTTGGCATCACTGTCGTGAAAAAATGTCCTATTCTTGCCAGGTAAAACGCTGGCTGTGAAGAAGAAGAAGACATACATGTAAAAAAGTACAACATTTTTGTTTATAATTCATTTAAACCAATAAGCTTTGCTAATTTTCAGGGGTAAACATAGGTTACCAGCGCAAGACACCATATTCTTCCGATTCATTCGCGATAATATCGACATTGCCAAAGGATTTACGCCCGCATTCTTGTGAAAGGACCTGGCCAATGAGTTAAACCTCCATGGTAGTCCAAGTAAAACCGTTTGTAAGGATCTCCTCTGCGTCCTAGCCTCTCGCAGTTTTTGCCTTCGCAAGTACTCTAGAGCAGACGGCATTTTAGTTCGCTTTTAAAAATCTTGCCAACTTAGAAATGAAAATAAACCAACGCAGCCGCGGCAAACCGTTGTTCAGGGCTGCAATATGTAGCCTGGCGGGTAATTAAAATTTCGAATTTTTTTCTTTTATTATGTACAATATGCGCTTTAAACATATATTCTTTTTGTAATTTTGCAAGAAAAACATAAATAAAGTTTTAAACTTATTGAAAAATTGTTGATTTGGCAATACTAGCTAAACATTATATGAACGGCAACACTGCCTAACTTATGGTATTCTCTCTACCTCTCAATAAAGTCAGTCGCTTATGAACTTCAACACGAAGTGGTTCTCATTTACTTGGTTTTCACGGGCTAGTGTTCCACAGAACGATTTTAACCTCCAACAGGTTATGGGCCCAGGACGTCGACTCAAGTCCAGAAAACAATTAATTTACAGCTGCAGGAATTCAGTGGATTCTTCGTGAAACCAAAGTTAAAATGAGTTCGTTGTATAATATTGAAAAGCTCGATGATACCAACTATGACACCTGGTGTGTGCTTATGCGGAGCGTTTTGGTTCATCAAGACTTGTGGGCAACTGTTTCTGGCACCCAGATAAAACCAGAGGACGAAAGTAGTGCTGAATACCCTTGGTGGAAAGTCCAAAATGATAAAGCGATGGCAGTGCTATTTTTATCCATCAGTGCTTCACAAATTTGCGGTGTGAAAAAATGTAACAGCGCAAAGGAAATATGGGATAGTCTAAAACAGATTCATCAGCCATCAGGCCCAGTTCGCAAGGTGACGTTGTTCAAAATGTTGCTACACAAGCGCATGCAAGAGAGAGACCTTGTTCAGCAACATGTTACAGAATTTTCAAATATCGTCGAAAAACTCTCAGAAGTTGGGATTTCTCTGAACGAGGAGTTATTTGTCATTATGTTGTTGGCAAGTCTTCCACCGTCATATGAAAATTTTGTTGTTGCGTTGGAAGCCCGAGATGATTTACCATCGTTCACCGTTATAAAAACCAAACTAATGGAAGAGGCGGAAAGGCGAAAGAGTAATGACAGGAATGAAAGTGCGCAGGCGTTTGCAGTTAGATCTGCTGCGAAGAGGAAAGGCGACGGCGACCAAAATCGAGACAGAACGAATAACGGATCTGGAAAGTACAGCCGGAATAATGTAAAGTGCTGGAAATGCGGGAAGAGAGGACACTTTGCCGCTCAATGTCGCATTCGCAGCGAAACCGAAACAACGAGCGAATCTGAGCCAAGAGAGAACAAGAGAAGCTTCGAAAATCGAGCTTTTGCGGGAACAGCTACGAGACAGAGTATTAGTGTTGGTGCGTGGTGTGTGGACAGCGGGGCGACAGAAATGCAATCAAAAGGTTGAACTTGCTGGAAGTGAACACCTGTACGCAAAAGGCCGTGGAACTGTGGTCATAAAAAGTAATTTAGGCTTTAAAATTACCCTACACAGCGTATTGTATATCCCAGAACTACAGTGCAACTTTATTTCTGTGTCAAAAGCAGTAGCAAGCGGGTGCGCAGTAAGTTTTAGCAAAGAACATGCCAGCTTTATTCAGAACGGTGTGATTCTAAAGGCAAAGAACATTTGTGGTCTGTATTTGTGCGAGCTGCAAACTAATGAGATGTTATGTTTCAGTAGAGGAGACGAGCTGATGAAATGGCATGAGCGCTACGGACATTTAAATATGCAAAGTTTGCGGGACCTGCACAGCAAATCGATGGTGCGGGGATTAACTTTGGACTCTACCAACGTAGCAGATTTTAAATGCATAACGTGCATGAAAAACAAGTGCCATGTGAAGCCATTCCAGAAATCGGAAACCAAATCTAAAGAGATATTGGAGATTTTGCACAGTGACGTATGCGGGCCTATGAACAAAGCTTCAAAAGGTGGGAGCAAATATTTTCTCACTATGATAGATGACAAAAGTCGATATGTGCACGTGTACTTCTTAAAACAGAAGTCTGAGGTGTTGAGTGTGTTTATGAAACATGTTACCATGGTGGAGCGACAAACTGGTCTAAAAGTAAAAACCCTCAGGAGTGATAATGGCACAGAATACTCAAACAAGGAGTTTGACGCTTACTTGGAAAGGATGGGCATCCAACGACAGCTGACCGTTCCGTATACGCCCCAGCAAAATGGGGTGGCTGAAAGGTACAACAGAACCTTGCTGGACATGGCACGTGCAATGCTCAACAGCGCTGGGATGGATGAGTCTTTTTGGGCAGAGTCAGTAGCCTGTGCATCGTACCTGAAAAATAGGTCGCCAACAAAAGCGTTACAAGGAGTTACTCCTTATGAAGTATGGACAACTCACAAACCGTTAGTAAAGCATTTCAGGATCTTTGGATCGATTGCGATTGCCTTAGACAAGACCCAAAAGAAGAAGTTCCAGGAGAGAGGCAAGGAGTACGTGATGGTCGGATACTCGGAGACTTCAAAGGCGTATCGGTTATACGACAAGCAGCTAGGTGAATTCAAGGTCAGCAGAGATGTGAAGGTTAGGTTAGGTTAGGTGAGCATGGTTGGGGATTATAAACTAATCCCCTCACTTAGGCCGCCATGGGCCCCTTGTGATACCATATGATCTCAGAAAAGATCCATTTCCCTAGCTCATGGGTTATTGGGTTTCTCGAACCAGTTGGTTCTTTTCAGAAAACAAAGCAGTTTGGGTATGCTGGTGCCTTGTATGGCTGCAAGGTTTGGAAGCGTGTAGCTTCCTAGTGTTTGAAAACGCTTGAGGTTGTGTGCTGGGCAGAAGCACAGGAGGTGTTCAATATTCTCCTCTTCTTCTATCTGTTTACAGCTGCGACAGTAGTCGTAGCTGCTGAGTCCTAGCCTGCGCGCGTGTGTCCCTAAAAGACAGTGGCCCGTGAGGGCATTAATTAAGGTGGAAATGTCTGCCCTGTTACATTGTAAGAGGGTTTTGGTTCTTTTCGGATTATAGTTACCCCAGGTAAGCCTGGAGGTGTGGCATGTTGGGATCGTATTCCAACGGTTGTTGGAGAGGGTGTACAATCTTTGCTTGAGGAGAAGCTTGCAGGTAGCTATGGGCATGCCCACCGTGTCCTTATCGCGAAGGATGTCGGTGGTTGTTCCTTGTCTTGCTAGTTCGTCCGCTATGCAGTTGCCTTCAATGTTACGGTGTCCAGGCACCCAAATGAGGCTGATTCTGAGATGAGTGGCTATCTCGTTCAGAGATTTGCGGCATTCAGAGATAGTAAGTAAGTTGGTTGAGTAGGAGTCGAGGGCCCTGAGGGCTGCTTGACTGTCCGAAAATATGAAGATGTCTGTGTTGCAGTGTTTTGTTGTATCCAGGTAAGACATGGCTTCCTGGATTGCCATCACTTCCGCTTGGAAGACACTACAGTGATCTGGTAATCGAAAGGAGACTTTTATGTCTAGTTCAGGCGAGAAAACTCCCCCTCCTGTTTGCAAGTTAAGCTTGGAGCCATCCGTGTATATGTTGACGGCGTTCTCAATCTGGTGAGGGAGGTGGTCCCATTCTGAGCGGGTGGGTATGAGAACCTTATAAGTTTTTTCGAAGTTGACTGTGGGTGGGACGTAGTCTGTTCTGTGTGGTATATAACGCTGGTTTGTAAGTATACGGGAGTGACCTGATGAACCTGTTGACCAGGCCGACGCTTCGCGGAGCCTCAGCGCCGTTGCTGATGCCCAGCTTTTGGCAAGCAGGTCTAGAGGTTCTAGGTCAAGAATTGTATTCAATGCTTCAGTGGCGGTTGTGCGAAGCGCCCCACTTATGCAGAGTTCTGCGCTTCTTTGGATCTTGTTCAGATTCTTGAGGTTGCAATTCTTTTCTAGGGAGTGCCACCAGACGATGATTCCATAGAGGAGTATGGGTCTGACTATTGCAGTGTATAGCCAGTGAACTATTACGGGAGAGAAGCCCCACTTTCTCCCTATAGCTTTTTTACAAGCAAAGAGTGCTATGGCCGCTTTGCGTGTGCGGTCCGCGATGTTCTCTGCCCAGAGGAGTTTCTTGTCTAGGATGACGCCTAAATACTTTGCTTGGTTGCTAAGAGTAAGGCGAGTTTGGAGTAGTTTTGGGAGAGTTAGGCTTGGTACCTTATACTTCCTTGTAAATAGAACTAATTCTGTCTTTTCTGGGTTGACACCCAGTCCGCAGCACGCTGTCCACCTTGAGAGTGAGGATAGGGCTGTCTCCATCAGGTTGCATAGCGTTTGAGGAAATTTTCCTTGCATTAGGATAACCACGTCGTCCGCATAGGCCACCACTTTTGTTCCCGCTTCCTCTAGAAGTGATAGAAGTTTATTAACAACTATAACCCATAGCAGAGGGGAAAGTACACCGCCTTGCGGTGTTCCTCTACTAACGTTCCTAGTCGATTGTGCTGATCCCATAGTGGAGTACACTACCCTACTGGTGAGTATGGTGTGAATGAGTCCCACTATAGGACGCTCAATGCCTAGTTCCGTCATAGCGCCAGTGATAGCCGTTGGGGTGACATTGTTGAAAGCGCCTTCTATGTCTAGAAAGGCTGCCAGGGAGAATTCCTTGTTATGGAACCCTCTCTCTATATACGATACTAGGGAGTGAAGGGCAGTATCTGTTGATCTGCCTTTACGGTACGCATGTTGTGCATTTGAGAGTAAACTAGGGTTGATAGTTAGTCTGATGTGTGTGTCAATTAGCCTTTCCAGGGTCTTTAACAAGAAGGAGGAGAGGCTTATTGGACGGAAGTCCTTTGGTGAGGTGTGAGAGGGCTTGCCGGCCTTTGGTATAAATATTACTTTAATGTCCAGCCATCTGGATGGTATGTGATTCAGTGCCAGACAGCCGTGGAATATGACCGTCAGCCATGGAAGGGTAGTATCTATTGTTCGTTGAAGTTGTGCAGGGAAAAAGCCGTCAGGGCCAGGTGACTTGAAGGGCTTAAACGAGTTAATCGCCCATTTGATGCGTTCAGGGTTTGAAATGTTGTCTATGCTCTGTTCGTCGAGGCTTTCCACTAAATGGAGGTCCTCTACTGCTTGCGTGTTATTAGGGAAGTGGGTGTCTAGCAGGAGTTCTAAAGTTTCCTGGCTGTTTCCCGTCCAGGTGTCTTCATTGGTTTTTAGGTATCCAACGGTTGCTGGAGATTTTGCCAAGATTCTTCTGAGCCTGGACGCTTCCGCTGTAGATTCTATGCTACTGCAGAAGTTGGCCCATTCTCTTCGCTTTGAAGCTCTAATTTCCTTTTTGTAATGGCTTAGCTTCGTATGGTACGTGTTCCAGGAAGCCTCGCTGTTGCTATATTTAGCTCTGTTAAAATGACTTCTGCAGTCGCTTTTAAGGGCCGCTAGGGTAGTGTTCCACCAAGGCGGTTTGTGTTTTGTTTTGACTGTTCTGCTTGGGCAGGCCTTTTTAATGGCCTCCCCACAGATGTCAGTGAAAGTATTGACTAGGTTTTCTAGTTCATGACTGTCGAGTACGCGAGTCGGTGGAGTATTTAGGTTTCTATCGAGGAGTTTTTTGTAGTACCCCCAGTTAGTGCGTCTTAGATTTCTTATGCTCTCGGGGGAAGGGCATTCTAGAGATATTGTAAATTCTACATATCGGTGGTCGGAGAAGGAGTGTTCGGCTCCCACTTTCCACTCTTCAAGATGGTTGAGTAGGGTGTCGGATATCAGGGTAATGTCTAAAACTTCCCTCCTATTTCTAGTGATGAAAGTAGGGTCATTACCTTTGTTGCAGATGAATAAGTTGGATTGAAGGAGATAGTCATAAAGTAACTCACCCCTTTCGTTCGTATTTGTACTTCCCCATTGTGTGTGGTGAGAGTTGGCGTCTCCACCCAGGATGAGTTCCTTAGATGAGTATGTTTGTATGAGTTGTTGTGTTATGATGTTTGGTAGTGGCCCCTCTTGGTCATGAGCCAGGTAAAACGATGATATGGTGTGATGAGTGTGTGCGTTTAGCTCCAGCCTGACCGTGGTAAGGTCGCCTTCGCTAAACTGTGGGATTAGAAATGTATTAAAGTGTGTCTTAGTGAGAATGCAGGTCCTAGGTTTACCCTTACCCTTAATGTGAAAAAGCTTGTATGTGGGGGTTGATAAGCCACAGATGTTGTCACCAACAATTCATGGCTCTTGGATGAGGACTATGTCTATTTTGCCCGTTGCCAGGCGGGTGAGGAGGGCAGCAGATGCTGCCTTGCTGTGGTGCAGATTAATCTGTAGATACTGCACCATTTTGCGGGTTGGGCTCGGGCTGGGTACCCTCTACTTCCTCCTGGAGCACACTGCGGGTGCTCAACTGCTTCAGAGTCTCTGTGAGCTCCGAATCGGTTTATCGAAAAATGTGTCCAGAAAAACGATATTAGCCTAGAGTCAGTGCTCAACGAAGTAACCTCATAAAAGGAGCTGAAGATATTGCCGGAGAAGAAGCTGAAGACATAGCCGAAGAAGAACCTGTAAAAGACCTTGATGAAAACCAGGAGACGCAGCAGGCGGAAGAAGAAAAGGTTGTTTGTGAAGTTGAGACCAACAAACCGGAAAACATTGGACCAGGAAGGCCAAAGCTGATACGTACGGGAAAGAAAGGGCGCCCACGTAAGCAGTACAACGTAATCAATATGATTGCGGGACAGCGAAATACAGATTCCGGAGACGGTTCATGACGCCATGGGGAGCGCACAAGCAGATCATTGGATGTCAGCAATGCAGGAAGAGTATGATGCACTTGTAAGAAATCATACTTGGCAGAAGGTTAAGCTTCCAGCAGGCGAGAGGCTAATAGGGTGCAAATGGGTGTTCACCCTGAAGAGGAATCAAGCAGGCGAAATCGAGCGCTACAAGGCGAGGTTGGTAGCAAAAGGATGCAGCCAAAAGTTTGGAATTGATTACCAGGAAACTTATTCTCCTGTCGTTCGTTTTTCAACGATACGAATGGTACTGGCTATGGCGGTCGAACACGAGCTACATGTGCATCAACTGGACGTGTCAACAGCCTACTTAAACGGTAACCTGGAGGAAGAAGTATACATGAGGCAACCAGATCAGTTTGAGGATGGGTCAAATAACGTTCTAAAGCTACAGAAATCCTTGTACGGCTTAAAACAAGCCGGTCGTGTCTGGAATACAGAATTAAACAACGTTCTTAATAAGATGGGCTACAAGGCGTGTGTTAGCGAGCCATGCTTATACGAGAAGACCACTGACGAGAAGAGCATCAATGTAATAGCCGTTTACGTCGACGATCTCCTGCTGGCTTCTTCAAACCTTGGTGAGGTGGTTAAATCTAAAAGGGAAATTTCATCTTACTTCCAGGTGGTCGATAAAGGTCCTGTTTCAGACTTTTTGGGACTTGAAATCGAGCGCGACGGTGATACAGGGGCCATACTAATGGGTCAACGAAAGCACATCAAGAGCCTTCTAAAGGAGTTTGGCATGAGCGAATGTCGGACTGTGTCAACAGCGTTGGAACCAAACTTTCAAGTTGATTGCGTCAGCGAAAGGTGCAGGCGAGTTGACGTGAAGGAATATCAGCCAATAATAGGCTCACTGATGTATATTGCCCTGTCATCACGCCCGGATATTTTACACTCCGTCTGCAAAATGTCGCAGAGAAATGTCAACCCTCACAGTGAGCATTTATCAGCTGTCAAGCATATTTTACGCTATTTACAAGCAACGGTTGACCTGAGGATAAGATATGTGAAGACGGAGATGGATATTTGTGGCTACTCAGATGCCGACTGGGCTAGCGATGCAAGCGATCGTAGGTCTTACACCGGATATACATTTATGTGGGGTGGTTCTGCCCTTTCATGGGCATCGAAGAAGCAGAAATCTATCGCATTAAGCAGTACAGAAGCAGAATATGTGGCGATGTCGGAGACTACAAAAGAAGCAATATATATAAGTAAACTTATCAATGAAATGAAACTGTTTTTTGGTCTTCAACCTGTATTGATACATGGCGACAATTTAAGCGCAATTAATCTTGTAAAGAATCCAGTTTTTCATGCAAGAAGCAAACACATAGATATTAAGTACCATCACATTAGGAAATGCTATGAAGAAGAACTAATTGATTTGAAATATTGTCCAACAAATGAAATGGTAGCAGATATACTATTAGGAAATGCTATGAAGAAGAACTAATTGATTTGAAATATTGTCCAACAAATGAAATGGTAGCAGATATACTTACAAAGAATTTGCAAAAGATAAATCATATGAAATGTACTAGATTACTTGGACTACAATAATGTAAAGTTGCAAGTATTGAAGAGGAGTGTTGATTTGGCAATACTAGCTAAACATTATATGAACGGCAACACTGTCTAACTTATGGTATTCTCTCTACCTCTCAATAAAGTCAGTCGCTTATGAACTTCAACACGAAGTGGTTCTCATTTACTTGGTTTTCACGGGCTAGTGTTCCACAGAACGATTTTAACCTCCAACAAAAATAGTCCAAATAAGTCAAAGAAAATTCGATAATAATTGAATATTCGATATTTAGTGTATGCGTCCAGCCCTGGTCGTTTTTCGGTAAATTTTCCGAAAAAAGAAAATCTCTCGAATTCCTGTGACACCAGCGGTTTTGGTCGGTTGGTTTCTAAACCAACCGTCCACAAAACCGTCGACGGTTTCTGTGACACCCCTGATTCAAACGGTCCCAAAAATCGGTGTTTAAAGGACCGAAAAAATTTATTTTCAGTCGAGAACGGTCAACCGAAAACCGAAACAAACTGAAACGAAGTGTTTCGCTCAGACCGAAACCAAATTTTTAAATTTTTTTCGGTTTCGTTCAGACCGAGACAGCAAACGAAAAGACGATCAACTGCTTTTTACATGCTCTAGGTAAACGTTAAATTTTTAAATATCAGTAGAGTTACAGATATCCCATTAAGCTGAATTTTACAGTAGAAATTATCCTTAAAATTGCTTTTATTTTAAAAATGCAAAAACCCGATTAGCAACAATTTATTAGTTTTTATACCCGATACTCATTAAGTAAAACTGTATATTGTATTCGTGCAAAAGTATGTAACAGCTAAAAGGAAGCGTTTCCGACCCCATAAAGTATATATGTTCTTGATCAGGGACACTAGCCGAGTCGATCTAGCCATGTCCGTCTGTCTGTCCGTATGCCTGTTCGTCTGTCTGTCTGTCCGTATGAACGCTGAGATCTCGGAAACTACAAGAAGCCGCTACTTTAGCGGGAAAAAGCTAAATATAGCTAAATTTCGTTAGTTTGTAAGTTCTACACTACTAAAGGTACAGACATGTGCTATACCTCGTTTAAAAGGTATTTTGAAATACTTCAACGCCTTTTTAACTTAATTCGTTAAAATACAATAGTTTAAAAATTATGATTGAAAAATTTAAATTTAAATGTTTATATTAGCACCTATGAGAGCAAAAGTAAACAAACAAAAGCTTCTGATATCAAATAAAAACACCTCTTATCGAGGTAAAAAACTAGTGACGATCGCACCTTCAACGTACAAAAGTTCTGATATTAACTTTTGTGACGAAAAATGATTTTAGATGCGACTAAATAGGTACGCTACCTAAAATTTATTCATTCGGCACGCTACAAGAGAAAACTTTCGTGTAGATATTAAATATTTGCTAAAGCTAAAGCTCCTCGAAAAAAGGAAATGGAACGGATGACCTGAATGAAAGCTGGATAAGCTTTTTAAGATTTTTGTTTAAAAACATTTTTGCCTGCGATTTTATAAATGATTTATATGTATTTTTTGTTAATACATTTTATTTTCGTTGTATAATTTGTATTTTATTTTTTTTCTAAATGTTATATTTAACTACGAGAACAGAAATGCTCTTTTAAAAAAATGTAATGCCATTCTCGTGCTTAGGTAGTATCATCGCTAATACATCGAGAGACATAGATATAAATTTTGACACACCGATATAACATGAAGCTTTCGTGCGATATATCGGGCAAAATGACGCAAGTGTGCTCCAACGGTTTTTTATTTTCAATTATTGTGAAAAAATATTCTTATTTAGCGTTTTTAACGAAAACTATTAGTTTTACTGAAAAAATGTATAAAACATAAAATACTCATTTCTCCTAGCTAGCTTTTTGATTAGGTTATTATATTCGAAGATATTTAAGAAAAACAGTTTTTACCGTTATTTTCCATGATCCCGTTATTTGCGCCAACTTTGACTATTTTTCCCGTAATCAGGACCCAAAAACACGTCGATATGGAAAGTTTGAACAAAATTGGGGGTAGGAGCTAAACGGAAGTTCACCCCAATATTTTAATAAAGTTTATTATATTTGAATATATTCCGATTGTTAAACAAAAACAAAGCGAAGGATATTTAAATTGTATATATTTAAAGGATATTTCAATTAAATAAATTTCGCTTTATTTTTATCCATGGCTGTTTTTATTAACTTGAAAATAAAAATATTTAATTTAATTTTAAATTTAAATTAAATTAAAAACATCATATCTAATATTATCAGCCTGCAGTTAAATATTTTCATATTTAGTCACGCAGTTTTATATGTATTGGGTTAAAAGGTACAGTGATGAACTTAATTCTTGGCACACTTGGCATCTTGGACTTTAGGTTCAATATTCTCCAACTAATATATAAATAAAAAAATTAAACAAAATTTTTGTATGTAAGGGCCACATTTTACTGTTTAAATAATTCGTTCTTATATTTATCAAATAAAAACACCTCTTAACGACCCGGTCGGCCATGGTTCTCTTGTAATTTAATTTCAAAGTTCCCCGGTTTGCTATAGAAAACAAGCTGGAAAAAAATGTAGTTGGCACATTGCAGGGCCTTTAAAAAGTCCGTTGGTTGAATATCCTTCCTATTCTAAACTTCGATCTGTGCTAATAAAACCTAAGGGTTGGTATTATCCTTTTTCTTGATCCTTTCGCTTCCCTGGAATCTAAAACCCTTGGGTCAGGCTGTGTGCCTTGCATTTTGGCACAGTAAGAGTCCTTTAAAACGCCTTAAAAGGATCCGAATGGTAAAAACAACTTCTGGGCACATATTTCCTAATATTAGCATATGATTGACCCTGATCCTGCCCTTAAAATATTGTTTTTCGCACTGATATGGGTTATTTTAACTGATATGAGTTATTTTAACGATTTAAGGATTCAAATTTAGCATAATGCCATCTAGACAACTGAGACAAAGCGGACTTAGCAAAAAAACCAGAAAGGAAGCTATCTTCGGCCAGCCGAAGCTTATATACCCTTGTAGATAAAGTAATGCTTACTCGGTCCAGTTCCGTTTGTAATTAAATTTTGTTTTTAAGTTGTCAAGAATTAAAACGCCTACTTCCTACAGTTACAATGAATTTTCTTATATTTGTTTGAAAATTCCTATGGGAGCCTTAAGATATAGTGGTCCGATCCGGCTCGCTCCGACATATGTACTACCTGCAATAGAAAGAAGACTTTCGGGAAAGTTTCATCGCGATAGCTTTAAAACTGAGAGACGGACAGACGGACATGGCTAGATAGACTCGGCTATTGGTGCTGATCAAGAATATATATACTTTATGTGGTCGGAAACGTCTCCTTCACTGCGTTGCAAACATCTGACTGAAATTATAATACCCTCTACAAGGGTATAATGAGTAAACACCGATTTAAGTTTTAGCGAAATAGTTAAATACAACACAAGTGTGCCAAGAATCTTGTTCGGGCGGAATATGCTCATTTTTTCGTTTTTGAGTTTTAAAAAATTAGTCTTAAGAGATATCACTATGGACGGCAGTCCATGTAGTGACGAAGCGCACCAGGAGAGTGTGCGAAGGCGACTACTATTATATATCTGCTGTGATAGTCCGATCGTAATGAGTAATACACCAATCGAAAGGTATTGCAAGAACTTAAAGGATTGCATACCAAGACTTTAAGAAAATCAATTGGCTTGGGAGAGAGAGCGGTGAAAGTGAAAAAGTGCAAGTTTCGAAATTTGGAGCTGTTGGGGCCGGTGGGGATAAATGCCCCCTCGCAATGTTTTAGTTGTGTTCCTCTTGAAAATACCCCTCGAGTAAACGAGTAAATTTTAGGTAGCGCACTTATTTAGTCGCATCTAAAATCATTTTTCGTCACAAAAGTTGATATCAGAACTTTTGTACGTTGAAGGTGCGATCGTCACTAGTTTTTTACCTCGTTAAGAGGTGTTTTTATTTGATAAATATAAGAACGAATCACTTAAACAGTAAAATGTGGCCCTTACATAAAAAAATTTTGTTTAATTTTTTTATTTATATATTAGTTGGAGAATATTGAACCTAAAGTCCAAGATGCCAAGTGTGCCAAGAATTAAGTTCATCACTGTACCTTTTAACACAATACATATAAAACTGCGTGACTAAATATGAAAATATTTAACTGCAGGCTGATAATATTAGATATGATGTTTTTAATTTAATTTAAATTTAAAATTAAATTAAATATTTTTATTTTCAAGTTAATAAAAACAGCCATGGATAAAAATAAAGCGAAATTTATTTAATTGAAATATCCTTTAAATATATACAACTTAAATATCCTTCGCTTTGTTTTTGTTTAACAATCGGAATATATTCAAATATAATAAACTTTATTAAAATATTGGGGTGAACTTCCGTTTAGCTCCTACCCCCAATTTTGTTCAAACTTTCCATATCGACGTGTTTTTGGGTCCTGATTACGGGAAAAATAGTCAAAGTTGGCGCAAATAACGGGATCATGGAAAATAACGGTAAAAACTGTTTTTCTTAAATATCTTCGAATATAATAATATATAAGAATATAATAATATAATATAATATAATGTTATATCGGTGTGTCAAAATTTATATCGATGTCTCTCGATGTATTAGCGATGATACTACCTAAGCACGAGAATGGCATTACATTTTTTTAAAAGGAGCATTTCTGTTCTCGTAGTTAAATATAACATTTAGAAAACAAAATAAAATACAAATTATACAACGGAAATAAAATTTATTAACAAAAAATACATATAAATCATTTATTAAATCGCAGGCAAACATTTTTTTAAACAAAAATCGCCGCGATTTTTTTTTTGCTTGCGGCGCTTTTCTTGCCCGTACCTTACTACCTTCTTTAAAAGCTAATCCAGCTTTCATTCGGGTCATTCGTTCCATTTCCTTTTTTCGAGGAACATGAACACGATACATCGTATAGAAAGTCAAAATAGGTCCATCGCCATCGTCCATCGCGGCGATTTTTGTTTAAAAAAACGGTTTTTTATTTTCAATTATTGTGAAAAAATATTCTTATTTAGCGTTTTTAACGAAAACTATTAATTTAACTGAAAAAATTTATAAAACATAAAATACTCATTTATTTAATAGCTTTCATTTCTCCTAGCTAGCTTTTTGATTAGGTTATTATATTCGAAGATATTTAAGAAAAACAGTTTTTACCGTTATTTTCCATGATCCCGTTACTTGCGCCAACTTTGACTATTTTTCCAATAATCAGGAAAAGTTTGGAAAGTTTGAACAAAATTGGGGGTAGGAGCTAAACGGAAGTTCACCCATTATTTTTACAAAAAAAAGGGTATTTTCTATAGTTTACCTAATTTTTGGCACCAGGTATTATGTTGCCGAAAATAACAAATTCAATCCTTGTTTTATTGATCAAAAACTCAATAAAAGGCCCACCCAAGTCAGCAGTCGAACGTAAAAGAGTAGCCGCCGCCGTAGCCAGCTGCTCAGCCCATCATACATCGACAAAACAACCTGAAGCAGCAAAAAGCGAGCCTCATCCCCATAAACTACAGTGCCCGAAAAAGTGGAAACAAATCACACGAAAATGGTAGTAAATCGGTGCCCAAGATAGTGGATGCAGTGAGCGAAAAAAGAACGTGTTGGCATCGCCAGAAACCCTTCGGGTGGAAGAAGAACCACGCGGTTGCAACATAACTTTTTTTTCCCGTGCACAAAGAAAGACCACGTGAATCTCAGCTCCCCTCTACAGTGCTAGAAATCTGTCCCGGATTTATTTATTTTTGCTTATTTTCTTTCTTATTATTGTTTTTATTACTTTGCGTTTTCTTTATAGTTAATTTTATTCTTTCATTTATTATTTTATAATTTTTTTCTCTGAATCCACATATTTAAGTGAAAGATGGTGGATGCAAAGCCAACATTTTTTTGAGTGTGCAACAGATAAGCAGAGATGAATAAAGCTCAGCGTAACCCAAAACGAGTGTAATAGCAATAACACCAACAATAGCTCCTGATATGTGAACAAATGAAAATCAAAACAAACAAAACCAATGCAATCACAATCAATACAAACACAATTTTGACTCCCATACAGGTCGGCGAAAGATCTTTTACCGATGGATCCATAAAAGAAGTAAGTGTCAAACAAAAACAATTTCTGTGAATATGCATAGGTACTGTTCTAGCCTTTCACCTGTTCATAAATTTTAAATGCCCCCGTAAATTTTTGCCAGTTCAGCTGTAAGGAACCATACGGCTCCTCACAAATTTAATAATGAAAATAAATAATTAAGTAGTTAGCTAAGTATAAGTAGATAAGTTTAGTATCACTATGGACGGCAGTCCATGTAGTGACGAAGCGCACCAGGAGAGTGTGCGAAGGCGACTACTATATATACACGAAGAAATGAAAATCTACTGTGATGGTCAGATCATAATGAATAATACACCTATCGAAAGGTATTGCGAAAACTAACAGGATTGCATACCAAGACTTTAAGAAAATCAATTGGCTTGGGAGAGAGAGCGGTGAAAGTGAAAAAGTGAAAATTTCGAAATTTGGAGCTGTTGGGGCCGGTGGGGATAAAAGCCCCCTCTCAATATTTTAGTTGTATTCCTTTTGAAAATACCCGTCGAATGAGGGGTCATTTGTCAAAATCCGACTCTCCGTTCAAAAGTTATAGCCAAAACAAGATTTTCTTCTTCTTCCCAAAATGAAAATTTAATTCTGTTTGTCCACTTGTCCACTTGTCCAAAATATGTTTTTTAAGTTCTGAAAATTTGATATGACGTTCATCACATCGATATTAAAAACTTTTGTTCTACCACTTTTGGAAAAACCCGCTAGTTTAGCGGGAAAACAGCTATAAATAGCTAAAATTCGGAAAGCCGTAACTTCTATACTACTAAAGCTACAGACTTGTGCTGCATCTCGTTTGAAAGGTATTTTTAAATGCTATAAACGCCTTCTATCTGCAATTTGTGTAAATGTAATAGTTAAAAAGATATGAACAAAAGAAATTTTTTTTTAACTTTCTTTTTAGCTTTTTTTTAATTTTCTCAAAAACGGCTCTAACGATTTTCCTTACAACTTTAAACTGTATAGCCCTTGAAATTCCTTAAATTTTGGTATATAACACATTACTGTAAAAAGTCACGTTTAAAAGTTATTTTTATACGAAAATAGCCACTTTTGCCAGCTCGAACAACTAATGCTCCCTGAGTATTGAGTTTTGTGTGAGGATTTACGAACTGTATTTTAGGGTCATGGAATCAGTAAATTTGCATTTAAGAGTTCCATATAGGAATCTTTTGTTCTACGACTTTTGGAAAAAGCCGCTACTTTAGCGGGAAAAAAGCTAAAAATAGCTAAATTTCGTTAGTTTGTAAGTTCTACACTACTAAAGGTACAGACATGTGCTATAACTCGTTTAAAAGGTATTTTGATATACTTCATCGCATTTTTAACTTAATTCGTTTAAATACAATGGCTTACAAATTATGATTGACCAATTCAAATTTAAATGTATATATTAGCTCCTATGAGAGCAAGTGTAAACAAACAAAAACTTCTGATATCAAATAAAAACACCTCTTAACGAGGTAAAAAACTAGTGACGACCGCACCTTCAACATACAAAAGTTCTGATATCAACATTTGTGACGAAAAATTATTACACTCGTCATTAAATAGACTTTCTAATATTTTCTCATTCGGCACGCTGCAATAGTAAATGCCTGTAAAGGGAAAAGGCTGGAATAGTTTGCTAGGGCGGGCCGAATGAGAAAAGATTAGAAAGTCTATTTAATGACGAGTGTAATAATTTTTCGTCACAAATGTTGATATCAGAACTTTTGTATGTTGAAGGTGCGGTCGTCACTAGTTTTTTACCTCGTTAAGAGGTGTTTTTATTTGATTAATCGTAGGCTAAGATTAGGCACGAGCCCCCACAAGCGATAATCAAGCGGAACGCTCACCGCTAACGAACCAACCCAGCGGGAAAGTGAGAAGTTGGTTTTTGTGTTCTTGAAATCAAGTTCCTTTTTGCAGGCGGCGGTGTGGGGATAGATAATTTCTGAGCGTTAAATATTTATTTATTTATTTAATATATAAAGCTATGAACAGCTCATTGGACTTAAAAAATATACAAGAAATTTTCAATATGATTGATTATTTGCGGAAGACAGGAACGCAGTGACTCTGGTTGAATTTACATCGTAGGAACACTCATAGGATAATAAGTGGTACAATTCATTTTAGTTGTCGCATAAAACTCGGAATGGGTCAAAACGGGAGTAGTTTGACCTGGCAATTTCCAGTTCTAATGGCCGAAATCGACGAGTTGGTCTAGAAGGAACGTTCCAATTTATGGACGTTATCAGGTGAAGTGAGTCCACACCGCCAGTAAGGAGCTTGTGAAGGAAGATCACGCCAGTACATATTCGACGATGCTTTAAAGTTGGCAGATTCAAAAGTCGCAGCCTGTCTTTGTAGGAAGGTAGTCGGCTTTCAGAGTCCCAGTTTAAACCAGAAACTGCTTCTGAACGGACTCAATCATGTCTTGATAGTGCTCATACTGTGGAGACCATACGCATGAGCAGTATTCCAGCGTTGGACGAACTAAGGAAACATACAGGAGCTTTGTGATATACGGATCATCGAATTCCTTGGACCAGCGTTTGATGAAAGCTAATAAGGCCTTAGCTTTATTGGAGATAGTGCTGACATGGCGATTGAAGCATATCTTATAGTCAAATAGGACTCCAAGATCTAGGACGGTTTCAATGCGTTCTAGCGCTGATTGGCCAACGCATGTACGCACAGCTGGATTGGAACGAAAAAATGTCATGGATTTACATTTATCTGGATTAAGCAGTAGCTTATTGACTTGGCACCAGGATTGAAGGTTATTTAAGTCAAGCTGGAGCTGCATGTGGGATCCAGGCGATGTCATATGCATACACAACTTGACATCATCCGCATACATAAGAACTTTGGAGGCCACGATAATTTGAGGAAGATCATTAATAAATAGACCAAATAGCAAAGGACCAAGATGGCTACCTTAAGGTACTCCGGAGCTTACAGATACAATTTTTGAAAGTACATTATTAAATTGTACCTTTTGGGAACGGCCTGTAAGGTATGACTGAATCCACATCAGAAGAGTTAGTGGGAAACCAAGAAGGCGCAGCTTGTGGATAAGAAGCTCATGGCACACTGAATCAAACGCTTTGCTAAAATCAGTGAAAATTACATCAGTTTGATTGGAGGATAGGAAGCCTTTATTAATGTTGGTCGTAAATTCCAGCAGGTTAGTTGTAGTTGAACGACATTTTGTGAAACCATGTTGATTCGGAGATAATAAGGAGCGACACTGATGCTGCAATTGAACGCATATGAGTTTTTCAAATAGCTTAGGAATAGCACTTAGTTTGGCTATCCCACGATAGGTCATATTTGTACTAAATTTTGTACTCACGGAATTGCGATTCAACTTTAGAAACCTTATCAGTTAAGGCGGTAACAAGTTTATGGACATCTCTGAAGCTATCCCGCGTTTGTCTAATGAAAGTGCGCATACAATACGCCGTATCAAGGCAACCGCTGCAGGTCCAAAGAAATCCTATTCTTTTGGAAAGTAGATCAGCGATGCGACCATTAGCGGCCCGCCCTAGCAAACTATTCCAGCCTTTTTCCCTTTACAGGCATTTTCTATTGCAGCGTGACGAATGAGAAAAGATTAGAAAGTCTTTTTAATGACGAGTGTAATAATTTTTCGTCACAAATGTTGATATCAGAACTTTTGTATGTTGAAGGTGCGGTCGTCACTAGTTTTTTACCTCGTTAAGAGGTGTTTTTATTTGATATCAGAAGTTTTTGTTTGTTTACATTTGCTCTCATAGGAGCTAATATATACATTTAAATTTAAATTGGTCAATCATAATTTTTAAACTATTGTATTTTAACAAATTAAGTTAAAAAGGCGTTGAAGTATTTCAAAATACCTTTTAAACGAGGTATAGCACATGTCTGTACCTTTAGTAGTGTAGAACTTACAAACTAACGAAATTTAGCTATTTTTAGCTTTTTCCCGCTAAAGTAGCGGCTTTTTCCAAAAGTCGTAGAACAAAAGATTCCTATATGGAACTCTTAAGTGCAAATTTACTGATTCCATGACCCTAAAATACAGTTCGGATACCCTCCCACAAAATTCAATACTCAGGGAGCGTTAGTTGTTCGGAGCTGGCAAAAGTGGCTATTTTCGTTTCTGAATAACTTTTAAACGCGATTTTTTACATAAACATGATATATACCAAAATTTAAGGAATCTCAAGGACTATACAGTTCAAAGTTGTAAGGAAAATCGTTAGAGCCGTTTTTAAAAAAATTAAAAAAAAGCTAAAAAAAAGTTTAAACAAATGTTCTTTTGTTCATATCTTTTGAACTATTACATTTACACAAATTGAAATATATAGAAAGCGTTTATAGCATTTAAAAATACCTTTCAAACTAGATGCAGCACAAGTCTGTAGCTTTAGTAGTATAGAAGTTACGGCTTTCCGAATTTTAGCTATTTATAGCTGTTTTCCCGATAAACTAGCGGGTTTTTCCAAAAGTGGTAGAACAAAAGTTTTTTATATCGATGTGATGAACGTCATATCAAATTTTCAGAACTTAAAAAACATATTTTGGACAAACTGACAAACAGAATTAAATTTTCATTTTGGGAAGAAGAAAAAAATCTTATTTTGGCTATAACTTTTGAACGGAGTCGGATTTTGACAAATGACCCCTCATTCGACGGGTATTTTCAAAAGGAATACAACTAAAACATTGTGAGGGGGCATTTATCCCCACCGGCCCCAACAGCTCCAAATTCCGAAATTTTCACTTTTTCACTTTCATCGCTCTCTCTCCCAAGCCAATTGATTTTCTTAAAGTCTTGGTATGCAATCCTGTTAGTTTTCGCAATACCTTTCGATAGGTGTATTATTCATTATGATCGGACCATCACAGTAGATTTTCATTTCTTCGTGTATATATAGTAGTCGCCTTCGCACACTCTCCTGGTGCGCTTCGTCATATATATTCTTGAACAGGGTCACTATCCGAGACGATCTAGCCATGTCCGTCTGTCCTATTCTGTCTGTCCTATGTCCTGTTGTGTTTACTTATACCTATCGAAATGTAGAAGACATTTTTTAAATCGGACCATTCATTAAAAAGTTATACGCAATCAAAATTTATGTATCTATCTCCCTCGCACTCCCTTTAGGTGAAATTCGAATATTAAATAGTCGGGACACCAACCCGAGTACAGCGTTTGCACTCCCTATAGCTGAGTGACGGGTATTAGATAGTCGGGACACCAACCTGACTATAGCATTCTCTCTTGTTTAACTAAAAAATCACCAACTTAAAAAATTCAAAAATCGTATGATTTACACCAAAACCAAAAGACTTGACACATTTATTTTTAATTTTTAGTAATTTAAAAATTCGTAGCAAAAATATTAATAATTGTTAATCAAATAAATTAAACTATATAACTATTATCATAATGTCTATAACCATAATATTAATTTATTTTACTCAAAATTTTTACAAATAATAATAAGAATGAATGTGGTATACAACAAAATTATAGAGAAAAGCCACGGTCAGACGATTAAAATATTTGATCACATTTATCAAGAAATTACATTAAATTACAAAGAAAACAATTTTTGTTTTTTACATTTTTAAACATTTTCTGTAAAATAAAATAATTTTTATTTTTAGTAATTTAAAAATTCGTAGCAAAAATATTAATAATTGTTAATCAAATAAATTAAACTATATAACTATTATCATAATGTCTATAACCATAATATTAATTTATTTTACTCAAAATTTTTACAAATAATAATAAGAATGAATGTGGTATACAACAAAATTATAGAGAAAAGCCACGGTCAGACGATTAAAATATTTGATCACATTTATCAAGAAATTACATTAAATTACAAAGAAAACAATTTTTGTTTTTTACATTTTTAAACATTTTCTGTAAAATAAAATAATTTGAGCGTCAGATCGTGACCTAAGCCATTTTTAAGTGTTGTTAAAATATACGTAATATACGTAACCTTTAATAATTACGGTCTCTGAAAAGTATTGTTTAAACGAAATATTTATTCGGCGACAAAGTGTCGCCCTACTTTACAACGAAATTTACACCAAATTTATCTGCATTTTGGTATTATTAAGTATATGATGCAGGGTCACATCATTTTACATTTCGTCCAAAAAAGTGAAAAAAGTGAAAAATCGTTCGGTTAATTCTAAAAGACAAGAAAAAGGTAAGTGATAACAGAAATATTGTTGTTTGAAAATCTTTATTTCAGCGTTACAAAGGTTGGTACCACAGATATTTTCGCCATTAATAAATATACGCCTCCGGATGCTATCTTCAACACAAATTCTGCATTTCAGTGACACTTGAAATGTTTTTAATCTTTACCAGTGGTAAATGGTGTGAGGTGTTCATTAAATGGTTGTATAAATAGTACTTCAGTACTAACTTAGTTATTTAACTTAATCAAAATATTACATTTATTTCAGCCAGGCCGATTGAGACTTCTTGGCACCAGAAGTGTTGCGCCTGCGTTTGTCACATTTTATTTTTCTTCTCATAGTTTTTGATATAGATAGTATCTATTAGATACACGACATAAAACAGCTGATCAGAGGGAAAATGATCGGCCATAATTTCTGGAGAGATTAATTATGGTAATTATGGTAATTACTCTTATTATTATTCCTGGTCTAACATTCATATCTAATTATTTTCAATATTTTCAGAAGACAGACAAGACATGGATACCTAAGAACTGCATTCGGCCAAGCAAAAATCGGGAATGCTTCAGGCATTAAAAATTTGTAATTCCAATGCTTCGATTGTAAATATTATTAAAAAACAAGAAAGGAAGCTACCTTCGGCCAGCCGAAGCTTATATACCCTTGTAGATAAAAGAATACTCACTCGGTGCAGTTCCAGGTTCAGCGTTTCGATTTATTTCAATTTTGTTTTTAAGTAGTCAAGAATCAAAACGCCTACTTCCTACAAAGTTACAATGAATTTTCTTATATTTGTTTGGGAGCCTTAAGATATAGTGGTCCGATCCGGCTGGCTCCGACATATGTACTACCTGCAATAGAAAGAAGACCTTCGGGAAAGTTTCATCGCGATAGCTTTAAAACTGAGAGACTAGTTCGCATAGAAACGGACAGACGGACAGACGGACAGACGGACATGGCTAGATAGACTCGGCTATTGGTGCTGATCAAGAATATATATACTTTATGTGGTCGGAAACGTCTCCTTCACTGCGTTGCAAACATCTGACTGAAATTATAATACCCTCTACAAGGGTATAATAAACAAACATTTAATACAAAAAACCTGATTTTTATTGTGGAAAATCAGATACTGCAAAGCATTGCAAAACCAAAACTGCGAGGGTCTGGAAAAATCAAAACTGGGAGGGTGTAGAAAAGCAGATATTGCAAGTGGAGGAAAACCATAACTGAGTACGTGTGGAAAATCTATAATGCGGGAAGTTGAAAAACTAGTGGATTTTGGCCTGCATTCTTCTGCCAGAGATCCAGATAGAAACCTCATTTCCCCCTTACTTTTTGTGTCACCCCCATGTATTTTGAAACCTGAGATGGAAGAAATGTAAGGGGTGAATGAGGTTTTGTCCCTTCCGCTTGTATGGAGAAACCTGATGAAAATATGTTATTTTCCAGGGGAATTTTCCCGGTGGGTACAAGAAAATTGTTGATCATACACACAAACACACATAAACATAGACATACATACGCCAAAAACTCCCACTGGGTAAATTTTTTTCTGGAAAATAACATATTTTCAAGAGGTTTCTCCATACAAGCGGAAGGGAGATAACCTCATTCACCCCTTACATTTCTTCCATCTCTGGTTTCAAAATACACAGGGGTGACACACAAAGTAAGGGGGAAATGAGGTTTCTATCTGGATCTCTGGCAGAAGAATGCAGGACAAAATCCACTGGTTTTTTGACTTCCCGCATTATAGATTTTCCACACGTACCCAGTTATGGTTTTCCTCCACTTGCAATATCTGCTTTTCTACACCCTCCCAGTTTTGGTTTTTCCAGCCCCTCGCAGTTTTGGTTTTGCACTGCTTTGCAGTATCCGATTTTCCACAATAAAAATCATGTTTTTTGTAATATTTGTTTGTGTATTTATTAATAATATTTACAATCGAAGCTTTGGAACTAAAAATTTGTAATGCCTGAAGCATTCCCGGGTTTTGCTTGGCCGAATGCAGTTCTTAGATATCCATTTCTTGTCTGTCTTCTGAAACTATCAAAAATAATTTAGATTTGAATGTAAGACCAGGAATTTTAATAAGAGTAATTAACATTATTAGGTCTCCGCACAAAATTAAAGGATCTCTCCAGAAATTATGCCTGGTTTGCCATGGCCGATCATTTACCCTCTGTTCAGTTGTTTTATGTCGGGTATCTATATCAAAAACTATGAGAAGAAAAAATAAAATATGACAAACGCAGGCGCAACACTTCTGGTCCCAAGAAGTCTCAGTCGGCCTGGCTGAAATAAATGTAATATTTTGATTAAGTTAAACTACTAAGTTAGTACTGAAGTACTATTTATACAACCATTTAATGAACACCTCACACCATTTACCACTGGTAAAGATTAAAAACATTTCAAGTGTCACTGAAATGCAGAATTTGTGTTGAAGATAGCATCCGGAGGCGTATATTTATTAATGGCGAAAATATCTGTTATACTAACCATTGTAACGCTGAAAAAAAGATTATAAAAAGACAAAATTTATTTTATCACTCAACTTTTTATTGTTTTTTAGATTAAAATTAACTATTTTCACAACAAAATTAAAAATGATGTGACCCTGCATTATTTTCTTGATAATACCATACAAAATGCAGATAAATTTGGTGTAAATTTCGTTGTAAAGTTGGGTCACACTTTGGCGCCGAATAAATATTTCGTTTAAACAATACTTTTCAGGGACCGTAATCATTAAAGGTTACGTATATTATAGGTCATCAATACCACCAACACGAATTTTTATATTTTAACAAAACTTAAAAGTGGCTTAGGCCACGATCTGACGATCCTTGATAAATGTGATCTTTTCATTTCGAAGAAAGAATGAAAGGCATAAAAGAAATAAAAAAAGTTTTTCATAAATTTATGGTGGTTTTTAATTTAGAAAAACACTTTAAATTAAAAAAAAATTACCGTGTTTTTTATGGCGACTTTCTAGATTCTAGGAAGGGCTGAAGTACATTTTGTACACCATTGATTTAAAAAAAAAATCATTTTTCTAAATTTAAGAAAAGTTTTTCATAAAATTCTGTTTCTATGGCCTTTTTTCCTACACACAAAAAAAAACTTGGTAAAATCAACTGTAATAATTGTCAAACGGTCCCCAACCAGCAAAATTGTCAATTCTACTAAGTAAATAGTCATTCCTCAAGAACAAAATACACACAATTAGCAAATACACAAACCCAAAGCAAAAACAAAGTACACGTAACTATTTTAATAGTTACGTAACTATCTTTGTTGGTCAATTTTACCAAGCAAATTTTATTGTGTGTAGATTCAAGAAAACAATTTCTAAAATTCAGAACATTTTCTAAAATTTAGGAAAACAAATTTTTTGAGTGTAGTTTGCGTAGAAACGGACAGACAGACGGAAAGACGGACATGGCTAGATCGACTCGTTTAGTGATGCTGATTCATTCTCAAATATGTCCCGACTATTACAGTTTCGAAACGAAACAATACAATGACGTGTAGATGAGGTGGATTTAGCTTATTTCAGGTTCGCATTCAGATTTGGCTATTTTAAATCAGAGCAATGTTTAATACCTATGTAAGTACCTTAATAATTCCAAAGGTATATAAAACAAGAGAGAACGCTATAGTCGGGTTGGTGTCCCGAATATCTAATACCCGTCACTCAGCTAAAGGGAGTGCGAGGGAGATAGGTATATAATTTTTGATTGCGTATAACTTTTTAATGAATGGTCCGATTTGAAAAGTTTCTTCTACATTTCGATAGGTATAAATATACACAACAAAATTGCATTTATACTTCTCGGAAATCTTTAGAGATGTGGGCCCAGAACCCATTTTAAAATCGTTAGTGGGCGATTGTGGGCGTTAGAGGATGCGTGGCGCTCGGCTAAAATAAACTTGCGCTGCGTAGGAAGACAAAGAATATGTGTGGGAAATCTCAACCTTCTAGCTGTTGTAGTTTCTGAGATCTCAGCGTTCATACAGACGGACAGACGGACAGACGGACAGACGGACAGACAGACAGACGGACAGACGGACATGGCTAGATCGACTCGGCTAGTGACCCTGATCAAGAATATATATACTTTATGGGGTCGGAAACGCTTCCTTCTAGCTGTTACATACTTTTGCACGAATCTAGTATACCCTTTTACTCTACGAGTAACGGGTATAAAAATGCGAAATTGCTTGATTAAAACATCAACCATTCCCACAGTTTTCAACCAAACAAGTTGATATTTTTATTTTAAGCTTTGTTTGTGGAAATCTTTTGAAAGCCCAGAAGACTTCCAGTTGGGGCACTTAATTAATTTTTTCGCACCGATTATGCGATCGGATCCGTTTTTGGTTTGACACATGACAAATTCATTAGGCCAAACGAACGGCCGCTGCCGACGTCAGCAGAGAAGTCGGCGCAGCGTAGAAGACTGCGGACGAAATCTATCGTGCAAGAAAGGGAAGCCGATATTCATATATTGCTCTCTCTTTTTCTGTCTTATAATCTGCCTGCACTCGGCCAATTTCGGTCGGTCCGTCATTCTCTTTTGCGCTTAACCGTCATGTTCAGCTAGCGACCAAAATTTGGCTGGAATAATTTTCGTGACGCAGCGACATGTGTATGCCCTTACATTTTGTGAGCATTATTATATTTCAAAATAAACAAATTAATTTCCTGTTATAAATTTAAATTGTTTATTCATAAAATTTGAATTTACTTAAACAATACATTTACCTCTTTCAATTTTTTATTTAACTTAATGTTATAAGTTCTTTTTTTAGTTAAAAAAAATGGTCCATTAATATTTATTTAAATATTATAACACTAACAGTTTTAAGAAATTGCGTCTTTACTAAACAAATACAAATTATTTAGTCGGATATATATCGCTTTAGAAAGGGTGTAGGAGCATTGGCACGCGCCAACAGCGAAGATGAAACAAAAGAAATCGGGTAAAGGGGTAAGAAGAAGACTTGGTGCATCGCATTATTTTAAAGGTTTTCTGAGAGAAGGAGTGTTTTGCGCGGTTAATAAAATATTTTTTGACAAGTGATATATACATAAATTAAAGTCAGGTAAGTGCTACCTTAAATGTAAGATATTGTGATAGACTTAACTTTAACTTGCACCAATTTTTAAAGTGATTTGTGTTTTGCAAAAAAAACTTAGAAAGTTCTGTGTGCATTAGCTGAAAGTGGCAAGCTGAAATGCTTTGTAACAATTAGAAACAAAACAAAAATAAATATATGTATATGTATTTTTACAGATCCAGAAAGTGACCAAAATAATAATTTATCGAATTGCCTGAAGCTGAATATTTCAGATAGTCCGGTTATCGACTACAATCTGGACGAAAGCAGCGGCAAAAAATCTTTAAAAGCACGCAAAGGGCTATATGCGGTGCTTAATGGTCAGTAAGCAATTATTTGAATATTAAATGCAAATGGTAATACTTGTTTTTTAAATTTTTTCAGGAGCGTTAACCCACCAATCCGAAGACCCGATAGGAAATGTAAATGAATACAATGAAATAAATAAAATTAAATAAATGAATAGAAAATACAATAATTTGTTTTTTTTTTTTTGTAATAAAATTGCTGATGACATTTTGGAAAAAGTCACTGGTGAAATCATGCGTGACATGTCACAGGATGGTGACGTCTCATATGACCTATTCGTATAAGGCACTGGTGATATCACGAGTGACTTCGAAAAAATGTCATTGTCTCGAAAAAAAGGGAAAAATTTTTTTCAGGTGAGACTAAAGTTAGGTTAGCTAAGAAGAGTAAAAACTGGTACTAAGGTGGGTTAGGACGAGGAAATAGTGAAAAATGCATTAAGGTGCTAAAAAAGTGTGTCAATGGTTAGAATAAAATATGTGGGGTTAAGGTGAGGTAATATTAGGGTTAATGCGGTGTTAAGGTAAGGTAGGTTATGGCTAGAAGGATAAGAACATTAGTGCGTTCTAGGTGGGTTTACTGTTTAGCTAAGGTTACGCGGGATTTTATTCTGATATTAATTTGAATTTAAACATATAAAAAAATTAGCAATAAATGCGTTGCTAATAGTAGCAAATATAAAACGAGCAATACTATTGTATGCTATTTTCAGTTTATGTTGGCTTGCTACATCACAACAGCACAGAAACAGGTAAGAAACATTTAACTAGTGACAAGGTCTTATTAGCCCATATGTTTTGCCTATCGCTTTATTTACGTGGTCATCCCAGTTCAATGTTCTATTAAATATGATACCCAGATTATTGGCGGCTTCAACGTAATCAATTGGTGTGTTATTAATCATCATTATTGAATACCTTCTTTTTATTTGCACATTCATTCCATTCTACATATATTTGAGGGACGACTATAATTAAAAAATCGCACCTTAAGTATAAAAGCTTTTGGTGTGCAAAAAAATAATTCAAAAATTACAAAATTTTCTTAAAAGATTTTGACGATGAAAAATAGTTTTTAGTTCCCTAAAAATTAATCATACGATACCTATAATCTTAGTCTTTTAACCTTAAGGTTTAGATTGACAATTGCCAAGTAATGAATTTTGTTGGAATAATTGGTTTAAAAAAGAAAGAGTAAAAAACGAATGGAATACATTTTAGATGGAAAGAAACTTGAAGCATATTCGCAAAATGCCGTAATGCGCGGGAAAGACCGTTAAAATGTAAACCGTCCTAATGTACATACATATGCACATTTGGGCGGTCCACATTTGTATGGAAAATTTTAAGGTCCTACTCTCACCCGCTTATACGGTGCGCATTGTGGTATTCACCAATTGGTATTGGTAATTGGTATTTTACCAATTATTCCAAGGAAATTCATAATTTGACAAGACAAGAAATGGGAGAACGATTTTGTTCGACCAAATTCGAACTGTTATACATGTCGTATGAGTAATTTTAAAGAAAACTTTGAAGACGTTTCGCAAGGTCTAAATCTCGAAAAAAAAATTTTTGTTTTCACATACATTTTTTGCATACTTTAATATACCATGTTAAGGGGTGAGAAAAGAATTTCATTTTTTGGACCGCCCCAATGTACATATGTCCACAAAAATAAAAAATTGGTAAAATCAATAGTAATAATTAGACATCGGATTATATGCAAAATCATATTTTTAACGGCTTGTCGAAATCAAATTTCGATTGGACTGAAATTCATTTCACGTTAAAATAATAAGATTAAGGCCATGTTGTTTTTGCATATTCGACATATCTTGCACTCATAAAAATAATTTTCTACATTTTAGAAAATTGCCCTAAAAAAATTTTCGCCCTTGAACTGAGAAAAATTTTCTATTTTCACGACAATTTTGCCATAAATTCAAGGCAGGTGACCATAAAAAAATATTTTTAGGGTTAATTTTTCTATTTTTCTAATAATTAGGGCGATTTTTTCGATTTCCTTCGATTTGACCTTTTCTAAATCCAACGGCGAATTGCCCTAATTTTTTTTCTAAAATTTGTCTAAATACAAGGGCGATTCGCCTTAAAAATCACTCCAAAAGTGTGAAATTCGGTAGCCCAGCGGTCTAATCACTTGCGCTTTCAACTTTGCTATATGAGGACTAAGGTCGTGGGGTTGTGGGTTCGAACCCTGTGTGATTCAACTTGATTTTTATTTATTTTTTTTTTTTGTAAACGTTATAATACTAAGGACATTTTTTCGTCCGAATTTTAAATTAAAGTAGTCTTTAAACCTTAAAAACGTATGGGAGTTCTGAGTTAAAAGCATCTTTGTGTTTGCTGGCAAGAAAACGGGACTAATTGTCACAATCGTCAGGAAAAAATATACGGTTTAGTTGCCTTTAGTCAAAATATAACGTAGACCTCAAGAAAATAAGATGTCTGCAGAGTTTGTTCGTTGTCTTGCGCGATGGGTCTGTGGTGCAGCGGTAGGACGCTACACTCATAGAAATTTTTACCCTAAATCGCCCTAAAAAACTGACTTTTCGCCCGTGGATTTAGAAAATCGCCCATAAATCGTATCCGCTGGCGATTCGCCCGTGTATTTAGAAAAATTTTCTAAAAAATCCCGATGGAAATTTGGTTTAATTTAGGGTGATTTTTCTTGAAATAAGAAATATTTTCCTGTTTTTAGGGTGATTTGCCCTAATTTTAAGGTGTATTTTTCTAAAATTAAGGGCGAATTTTCTGATTTTATAGGCAAATGCCCTAAAAAATTAGACAAATTAAAAAAAATCGTGTTTGAGCATGCTTAACTGAATTTGGGAAGCATGTTTTTTTTTTAATCGTCTATATTCTGGGACTGCTGCTTTAATTAAACAACACCGGCGGAGGACACCGTTTCATATTATTGTATTGGTGTGTAGCTTATATGGGAGCTGCGTTAGGAGGGGGGCCCGATCTATACAACACAGCCGTTAGAACTGAAAAATCATGTTTGTAAACGAATTAGGGAAATAAATATGAGGAGAAAAAACAACTTACTTTTTTTGGTCGTTGCGAGAATCGAACCCACGACCTCTCGGTTTAGAGTCTAGCGTCCTACCGCTGCACCACAGACCCATCGCGCAAGACAACGAACAAACTCTGCAGACATCTTATTTTCTTGAGGTCTACGTTATATTTTGACTAAAGGCAACTAAACCGTATATTTTTTCCTGACGATTGTGACAATTAGTCCCGTTTTCTTGCCAGCAAACACAAAGATGCTTTTAACTCAGAACTCCCATACGTTTTTAAGGTTTAAAGACTACTTTAATTTAAAATTCGGACGAAAAAATGTCCTTAGTATTATAACGTTTACAAAAAAAAAAAATAAATAAAAATCAAGTTGAATCACACAGGGTTCGAACCCACAACCCCACGACCTTAGTCCTCATATAGCAAAGTTGAAAGCGCAAGTGATTAGACCGCTGGGCTACCGAATTTCACACTTTTGGAGTGATTTTTAAGGCGAATCGCCCTTGTATTTAGACAAATTTTAGAAAAAAAATTAGGGCAATTCGCCGTTGGATTTAGAAAAGGTCAAATCGAAGCAAATCGAAAAAATCGCCCTAATTATTAGAAAAATAGAAAAATTAACCCTAAAAATATTTTTTTATGGTCACCTGCCTTGAATTTATGGCAAAATTGTCGTGAAAATAGAAAATTTTTCTCAGTTCAAGGGCGAAAATTTTTTTAGGGCAATTTTCTAAAATGTAGAAAATTATTTTTATGAGTGTAGACTCTAAACCGAGAGGTCGTGGGTTCGATTCTCGCAACGACCAAAAAAAGTAAGTTGTTTTTTCTCCTCATATTTATTTCCCTAATTCGTTTACAAACATGATTTTTCAGTTCTAACGGCTGTGTTGTATAGATCGGGCCCCCCTCCTAACGCAGCTCCCATATAAGCTACACACCAATACAATAATATGAAACGGTGTCCTCCGCCGGTGTTGTTTAATTAAAGCAGCAGTCCCAGAATATAGACGATTAAAAAAAAAACATGCTTCCCAAATTCAGTTAAGCATGCTCAAACACGATTTTTTTTAATTTGTCTAATTTTTTAGGGCATTTGCCTATAAAATCAGAAAATTCGCCCTTAATTTTAGAAAAATACACCTTAAAATTAGGGCAAATCACCCTAAAAACAGGAAAATATTTCTTATTTCAAGAAAAATCACCCTAAATTAAACCAAATTTCCATCGGGATTTTTTAGAAAATTTTTCTAAATACACGGGCGAATCGCCAGCGGATACGATTTATGGGCGATTTTCTAAATCCACGGGCGAAAAGTCAGTTTTTTAGGGCGATTTAGGGTAAAAATTTCTATGAGTGTGCATATCAAGAACATATTCAACATATTTTACGTCATATTATCAAAGCAGGCTTTTGTCAGAATGTTCAAATATTAAAATAATCATTTCAAAGAGAGTTTGTTGTGAAGAGTTGATTATAAAAAAATGCACAAAACTTAAAAGAAAGGTGATCGGCTTAAGGAATGGTAAAAAGACATTACCGAGTCTGCCATTACAGTAATTGCCAAAAACATGTAAGAAATGTAAATAAATTAAATTCTATTCTATCTTAGAATTTAATGTCCTAGATTGGTAGTGATCGTAAGACGCAACTTATAAAACACATAAGAACAGAATTACATAAGCAAAAGCCATATAGTATAACATCTAAAAACGAACAAGAAACTCCGTTTTTTTCCGATCTGTGCGAAGCCATGATAGCAGTTAACCTACCATTTAAATCAATTAACAACAACATTTTTAGAACTTTTTTACACAAATACATAAATCAAAACATACCAGGGTACTATGGGGCATTTGACCTGTTTTTTGGCATTAATTAATAATTCGAAAACAAAGCAACTTTTTTGAGTTTGGTTTTTTGAAATATGTTTGTAATAGTTAAATACATCTTTTTGAGCAAAAATTAAACACTATGAAAAATTTATTCAAAAAAAAATTTTTTTTTCTTAAACCTACAAAAAAAAATTTTTTCTAATAATGAAGAAACATATTAAAACAAACAAAAAAACATTTTTTTTGAAAACTTTCTTCTTTGAAGAGATATTGACTTTTTCCTGTAAAATCCGACATTTTTGTATACCAAATACTGGATATGCCGTATAAAAAGATATTTTCCATGAAAATAAGACGCGGAATGTTTTCAAATCAAATATAATGCTATGGCGAAGACTTTTGCATTAAATTTATTTAACATTTTATCTTACAAAACAAGAAGAAGACAAATAAACTGTTAATTTGCCCATTTTTGGCAGTGCCGTAAAAACTGAATTTCTCTTAAAGTCGCAAAAAGTGCACATTAAGACTGGACGTCCCGAATCGAGAATTGACCCCCCTTTAAAATGGTTCAACCCACAGCTTCAACAAATTTCAACATTTCTTCTAATCTCTATTCAAAGTTGAACTTTCTTTTTCCAAACCTTAGAGAGAGACTACTTGGTATATGAAGCCATTGCTACAAATACACTCACGAAATAAGCATCACAGTAGTATTAACATAAAGTAAAGACAGTTTTAATGAATATCCATTTCAAATTTTGTGGTTCTACGTCTTGTCGTTGAAGAGATATTAATTTATATATGCCCTGCAAAATCAAGCAAAGTATGAACACGTTGTGTTCGCTTGCTGCGCCTGACTTTAACAGCTGTTATTTTAACATTGGACTGTTAACTTAACATTTGCGGTATGTAACATTTCATTTTGATCTATTCCTAATACGTTTCCAATAATGTTTCAAAAATTTGAATACTTGTAAAAAACACATTTATGCCAAAAAAACAAGTCAAATGCCCCATAGCGCAGTCGAAAGTACCATACGCAAGAACTATCTAGACAGAAGCTATCAAAAAGCCCTCGATTTGGATATCAGTAGACGAGACAACCGACAGGAATGTACGTTATATAGCAAATTTAACTGGATCACTGGATGAGAAGAAGTCAAAACGTCCATATTTGATTGCTTGCCGTCAAATAGAAAAAGTCAACAACAGTACAATTTCTAGATTTGTAAACGATGGATTGAGATCTCTATGGCCAGACCTAAGTGAAGAAAATGTACTGCTTATGGTTACAGACGCAGCTGCTTATATGATAAAGGCTGGTCAAAACTTGAAAATATTTTATCACAATACATCAGCAGGCACTGCAAAACGTACACACAAAAAGAAAACTTTGTAAAATCAACTGTAATAATTTTCAAACAGACCCTAAGTAAATTGTTACTCTTACGTAATTCGCAAACTATAAAAATAGTAATAATAGCAACTGTAAAAAAGGGTATAACATTCTACTGAAGCATAAATTGTAGTACTTTACTATTTTTATAGTAAATATACAATTATTTATAGTTATTTCACAGTAATTTATAAGTAATATTAAAAAAGTAGTTGTCCAATTTACCTTTTGCAAAAGTGACTTCACCCTATATACCTACACCTATATAAAGGTGCGGGTTGCAATTGACTTCCAGCTAGTGTGGAAGTTTATTAAAGACTAAAGACAGAAAAAATGTAAGTCTTAATGTCTCAGAATCATAAAGGGCTAGACCTAGTTGGGAATAATAAATAAGGCATCGCAGAAGATTTGTAAAATTACTGTTGCATACTTTTATACTAAAGAAGTTACGTAACGCAAAGCAAATACAAATACACGGACGACTATTTTTATTGTTCAAGTACTATTTTTTATAGTTACTGAACTATCTTCATTGGTCAATTTTAACAAGCAAATTTTTTGTGTGTATCTTCTTAAATTTGCAGAGAATAATGGCTTTTGTGTTAGGCTTTTATGATTGAAGTGAAAACAAAAAGGAGACGTTCTCAACCTTTGCACGTCACAAATTGCAAACGAAAAGGAGGCCAACTACAAGAGAAGCAAACATATTATTGCGCGCTTGTGTGTACATATATCGATTTTCTTTTTGGCCATAAAACGTTAATGGCCGAATCCTTGTGGTTCTGCTCCCACTTTTTCCCGTCCACTTTCCCTCCATCTACGGAAGCTGCTGTCTGCTTTTTACTCTTCATATTTTCCATTGAACTTTAAGCTGACATCTTCTTTTGTGGCTGTTGTTGTTCGTGCTTTGACGCCTGGGGCTGTATTGCCATCTTTCCCGTCGTAGCCTTTCTCCGTACTTGCCATTTTTATCCCGTTCTTTCTAAGCCTCGCCTTGCAATTTCCACTTGACACAATGGCACACAAAATGCAAAACTACCGCTCTCCCTTATTTTATGCTACCACTTTCCACGCCCATCTCGGCGTTTCGGATTGTTGTCTGCTAACTTCTAAAGCGTTTCCGGCCTGCATTTGTACTGTGTGCACTTTCTTCTTCCTTTTTGTCTTTTACATTTTCTTTGGGTTCCGCCGGAGCTGTCCTGTTCATGTCATTTTCTGCTCATTTATTTTGGATGCTTTTTGCCAGCGTTTTTCCAGCATTGCAAGTCTGCTTTGGCTGATTCGCTGGCTGTTCTGATTTGCTTTCCTTTCTTTCTTAAGTCATTATTGTCGATCGTGATAGCTGTGACAAAGTCGCAAATTTTTCGAAGCCGCACTACGGTGCGAACAAGGTTAAAATTCTGACTGAAAAAATTATTACACTCGTCATTAAATAGGCTTTCTAATATTTTCTCATTCGGCCCGCATACTATTTAAGCCTTTTGTCTGTCTGTCTGTCTGTCTGTCTGTCTGTCTGTCTGTCTGTCTGTCTGTCTGTCTGTCTGTCTGTCTGTCTGTCTGTCTGTCTGTCTGTCTGTCTGTCTGTCTGTCTGTCTGTCTGTCTGTCTGTCTGTCTGTCTGTCTGTCTGTCTGTCTGTCTGTCTGTCTGTCTGTCTGTCTGTCTGTCTGTCTGTCTGTCTGTCTGTCTGTCTGTCTGTCTGTCTGTCTGTCTGTCTGTCTGTCTGTCTGTCTGTCTGTCTGTCTGTCTGTCTGTCTGTCTGTCTGTCTGTCTGTCTGTCTGTCTGTCTGTCTGTCTGTCTGTCTGTCTGTCTGTCTGTCTGTCTGTCTGTCTGTCTGTCTGTCTGTCTGTCTGTCTGTCTGTCTGTCTGTCTGTCTGTCTGTCTGTCTGTCTGTCTGTCTGTCTGTCTGTCTGTCTGTCTGTCTGTCTGTCTGTCTGTCTGTCTGTCTGTCTGTCTGTCTGTCTGTCTGTCTGTCTGTCTGTCTGTCTGTCTGTCTGTCTGTCTGTCTGTCTGTCTGTCTGTCTGTCTGTCTGTCTGTCTGTCTGTCTGTCTGTCTGTCTGTCTGTCTGTCTGTCTGTCTGTCTGTCTGTCTGTCTGTCTGTCTGTCTGTCTGTCTGTCTGTCTGTCTGTCTGTCTGTCTGTCTGTCTGTCTGTCTGTCTGTCTGTCTGTCTGTCTGTCTGTCTGTCTGTCTGTCTGTCTGTCTGTCTGTCTGTCTGTCTGTCTGTCTGTCTGTCTGTCTGTCTGTCTGTCTGTCTGTCTGTCTGTCTGTCTGTCTGTCTGTCTGTCTGTCTGTCTGTCTGTCTGTCTGTCTGTCTGTCTGTCTGTCTGTCTGTCTGTCTGTCTGTCTGTCTGTCTGTCTGTCTGTCTGTCTGTCTGTCTGTCTGTCTGTCTGTCTGTCTGTCTGTCTGTCTGTCTGTCTGTCTGTCTGTCTGTCTGTCTGTCTGTCTGTCTGTCTGTCTGTCTGTCTGTCTGTCTGTCTGTCTGTCTGTCTGTCTGTCTGTCTGTCTGTCTGTCTGTCTGTCTGTCTGTCTGTCTGTCTGTCTGTCTGTCTGTCTGTCTGTCTGTCTGTCTGTCTGTCTGTCTGTCTGTCTGTCTGTCTGTCTGTCTGTCTGTCTGTCTGTCTGTCTGTCTGTCTGTCTGTCTGTCTGTCTGTCTGTCTGTCTGTCTGTCTGTCTGTCTGTCTGTCTGTCTGTCTGTCTGTCTGTCTGTCTATCTGTCTGTCTGTCCGGGATCCAGCGGGTCGAGATCTCATCGCCCAGGACCAGTAAAGGGGTAAGTTTGTCGGAACACGGTTCCTTTATCAACTATATATTTATGCAGGGTGCCCGCAGCTTCGCTTGCGGATAACCCAAATATCTGAAGCTACTTTTCATATGAAATAGTTTGCAGTAGAATTATATAATTTTGCATTTTATAAGTTAGTTTAAATTTATTTGTAGTTTTGGATGAAACTTGTATTAACCCACATTCCCCCCCGGAGGTAGAGGATTCGACGCGTTTTTTTAAACGTGGTTTCCCCTAAATAGGCCTAGTCCACAATATAAGTTCAAATATTTTTAAAAGTTATTTTAAAACCTCTCTGTAAACAACATTTTTTGTTTGGCCATCAGGAGAAAGAATGATTAAGCTCTTTGCTGAGCTAACTCTTGAACAGGCCACATAAAATTGTCCATGGGAAAAACAATCGTCCCTAAGATCTAATCCAGCTATTTTCAAAGTCTGCCCTTGTATCTTATATATTGTAATGGCAAAACAGACCTTTACAGGAAACTGTAGTCGTTTAAACTCAAATGGAAAGTTGGATGACGTTAGAGGAATTCTTGGTATGAATACTGTCTCTCCTTTGGCACAGCCGGTAAAAATAACGGCTTCAATAACAAATTTGTGAAGAGCTTTAACTTGCAATCTCGTTCCATTGCATAACTTTGGGGGACTTAAGTTTCTTAGCAACATTATTGGTGTACCAATTTTTTGCGTAAGAACGTGCAAAGGCAATCCTGCTGGATTCGGCATGTTAAGAAATTCAGTAGGATAATGCACAGCATCTTCTACCTCAGTAACAGTGTCAACTGATTTGTATGTAACTTCCTCACCGTTAAATGATTTTAAAAGATGTTTAATTATTGAAGCAGCTCTGTCATTTCATGAAGCTAACATTGCACTTTCTGATAGCCAGTCCAATGACTTGTGAACAATATTTGAAATATCTGGAAAATTGTTTATGTAAGTTCTTCCAAAGTGTTAACAACCTTACCTAAACTTGATGAAATTATTATTTTTCCATCAACATTTGGATAATCTCCATCTCCTATTTTAGGTAAAGTTTGGGCAAAAACACCGGCCGTTCTATCACCTAGTAAAATAAATATAAATATAGTTATACCAACTTTAATTATTTTTTGTAATGGTATTTCGAAGAAAAAAACAAGAGAGAACGCTATAGTCGGGTGCCCCGACTATCAGATACCCGTTACTCAGCTAAAGGGAGTGCGAAAGAGATGGAGAAAAACTTTGATCCGCCGTAACTTTTTAACGAATGGTCCGATTTAAAAAATTTCTTCTACATTTCGATAGGTATTGATAAACACAATAAAACTGCATTTTTACTTTTCCAAAATATTGAAATTTTTAAAATCGTATATAAGCGATTGTGGGCGTTAAAGGGGGCGTGGCACCATTTTGAAACAAACTTGCGCTGCGTAGGAACTCCTAGAATCTGCATGCAAAATGTCAATCTTCTAGCTTTTATAGTTTCCGAGATCTCAGCGTTCATACAGACAGACAGACAGACAGACAGACAGACAGACAGACAGACGGACAGACAGACGGACAGACGGACAGACGGACATGGCTAGATCGACTCGGCTAGTGATCCCGATCAAGAATATATATAGTTTATAGGGTCGGAAACGCTTCCTTCTACCTGTTACATACTTTTGCACGAATCTAATATACCCTTTTACTCTACGAGTAACGGGTATAATGACAATCATAAAGCAGAGTCAGGGGGTGGAAAAGAGATGGAGATATATAATTGCAAGCGTGTGCAAAATCGGCTACTTTTAATCGGGTTCTAAAAAAGTAAAAAGTTAAAAATTGAAGCCGTCATATTTTTTAAACTTTTATTATGTTTTTAACTATTTTTTAGCGAAAACACGGTATCGATTGGTTTAACGGTTTAGCCCACAGGATTTAATTTTCTAATTGAATGAGTTTGGGGCACTTTGGTGAGGGATTGGTCACCAATAACTATAAAATAAGGTCTACAGAAATTAAAACCGTATTAAAGCTCATTTTATATTTTTAAGGAAGCGCAAGGAAATGCATGGCAGAGGGAGAGGGAGGGAGACGGAATCATTTGTTGACAATTTGTATGAAAATGCAGAGAGAGATAGCAATATGCAGGCAGCAAACGTATGATGCTTATGGAGACACTTGAATTCGATAATATATCGACTTTTTCTTATTTTCTTTGTTTAAAAGATAGCTAAAGCTTTGGTAAAACCTTCAAATAAATCGTTAAAGCCTAAGGAAAAACTTTACCGACGGAATTTTTGATATTCAGTTTAGAAGTACCATTTTTCGACGTTTGAAGATATTTTTGGCTAAATTGTAATTTTAGGAGGGGTTCTAAAAATAGTAAAAAGCATTACATCTAAGCAGTCATATTTTTTAAACATGTAATATGTCTTAAAGTATTTTTAATCGAAAACACGGATTTGATTGGTTAAATGGTTTAGCGTCCAGAATTTTTGAAAGGAAAATTTACTTTTTTTCCAATTGGAAGCGATTGGGCCACTTGGGGAGCCCCAATAAATCTTAGCAAATCAGTTTAAAGTTATAAGAATGTAATAGAAACGCATATTAATATTGTTAACCAGTGGTGCGTTGATTCCCAGTTTTCTTACTGATAGCTTTATATACATATACTAGCAGGGTCTGTAGCCCGCAGCTTCGCCTGCGGAAATTAAAATTGAAAATTAAGCATTGCTTTATCTTTGGTACTTATTTTAAATTTAAAAAATTCCTAATTTTTATTCTATGAACCGAGAAAAGATTTTATCAGAACTTTTTCCCTTAATATTCGTAAAAACAAAAATATTTTGTCCTTTGAAAACTACTTAAAAAAACATGTGTCTTTTTTAAATCTTTTTAAAATTATTATGGATTGTTTGCATAAGTTAACAGATGGACAAAACAGAAACAAACAGATTCCTTTTTCGACACAAATCCTTACACTAATTTCATTTAAAACATTAGTATTTTGTACAAAACATATTATTTAAATATAGAATGTCATACTGCGTTGAGCATGTAATTAAATTCCCAATCCATTGCCATTAAAGCCTAAAAACATTATTTGAAAAAAATTTCTTTAAGAAAAAAATAGATAGGATACGAATTTGATTAAATTTACATGTTAAAAATATTAAACTCTTTTTCAATTTCGGAGAGTTTTGACTATTGCTGTCCCCAGATAAATTTATGCATTTTTTTGTATGAATTAAGAGTGCAAAAATATGAATTTCAAAGCAGTACTTTATCGAAAACAAAGCAAAAAACTGCTAAAATATGGATTATCACGCCGCGTTAAGTTTGTAATTCAATTCCAAATCGATTAGCGTTTAACACTGAAAAAAAACTTGTATTCTTACTAAAAATTGCTAAAAGTTTTACATAGCTCTCCAACAACCAATATAATAATTTTGATTAAAATTTAAAAAATTTGAGGGATTATTCATACCCTTGTAGAGGGTATTATAATTTCAGTCATATGTTTGCAACGCAGTGAAGGAGACGTTTCCGACCACATAAAGTATATATATTCTTGATCAGCATCAAAAGCCGAGTCCATCTAGCCGTGTCCGTCTGTCCGTCTGTCTGTCTGTCCGTCTGTCCGTTTCTATGCGAACTAGTCTCTCAGTTTTAAAGCTATCGCGATGAAACTTTCCCGAAAGTCTTCTTTCTATTGCAGGTAGTACATATGTCGGAGCGAGCCGGATCGGACCGCTATATCTTAAGGCTCCCATAGGAATATTCAAACAAATATAAGAAAATTCATTGTAACTTTGTAGGAAGTAGGCGTTTTGATTCTTGACTACTTAAAAACAAAATTTAAATAAATAGAAACGCTGAATCTGGAATCCCTGGAACTGCACCGAGTGAGCATTCTTTTATCTGCAAGGCTATATAAGCTTCGGCTGGCCGAAGGTAGCTTCCTTTCTTGTTTTAATTTAAGTTCGCCTTGAAATGTTACAACCGCTTTAAAATGTGATGGAATGTTTATCCTTCGACAGTTAAAAAAAAATTAATGTCTCCAATTCTTATTTTAAAAAAATGAATGCCAGAGATAGGATAACTTTAGGCTTATTTTTATTTCATCGGTCCCTTAAAACAAATCCTGTTGATATTGGCCTTGCTACCTCGTTCTACATTTTCTATTTCTATTTTTTGTTTTTTAAAGATGCAATTTTTAAACTATTTAAACCGAGTTATGTTTACTCTTTTGTAAAGATTTTAATTCTTGATAATTAATTAGTTACCTAAGAATGTAGCAAAGCTAATTTTATGCACATGGGTAAGTACAAACCAAATACTTTTGGCGAATTCGCTACCGGAGGGTTTTTGGAAGGTATCCACAGTAGACAACTATTATAAGGGAAACAAATTTGCGGAGCAATGTTTTGCTTTATGTATTTGACTAATTTAAGAAAGGCAATTCCAAATTACTGCATTTTATCATTGATATTTTTTAGTTTTCACATTAATTTTTCACCTTGATTAGAATTATATTAATAAATAGGGAAGGCAGGTGGGCGGGGAAGCCGTGAATCAAATTGTTTAAACATTTGAATTTGTTTAAACAATATGAGCACGTGTAATAAAGGGCAAGAGAATCAATTGGTTTGAATATTTAATGTTATTTTAATATTATCAATGCGATTTGAATTTTAGTTCACAAAAATCGGTTACAAAATGTCTTATGTAAGTATGTTGTGGAAATGTAAATGAAATATTCTTTTAGCAAAAGGATATCAGTATTATCTTGAATTTGAATTTGAGCGAATCTCAATTCCCCAGCGGGAATGTGAGAAGTTGGTTTTTGTGTTCTTGAAATCCTGTTCCTTTTTGCAGGCGGCGGTGTAGGGATAGATAATTTCTGAGCATTAATGAGGGTGGGTTTCTGAGTAGCATCAATATCAGGCCATTTATGCGCTGTGTGATTTCTGTGGCACTACGATTATAATATTTTTTAACAAAAAAATCACCAACTTATAATATTAAAAAATCCTATGATTTACACCAAAACCAAAAGACTTGTTCTCACATTTAGTTTTAATTTTTAGTAATTTTAAAAGTCGTAGAAAAAATATTAATAATTGTTAATCAAAAAAATTAAACTATATAACATTATTATCATAATGTCTATAATGATTATATTAATTTATTTTACTCAACATTTTTCAAATAATAATAAGGATGAATGTGGGATTCAACCAAATTATAGAGAAAAGCCACGGTAAGACGATTAAAATATTTGATCACATTTATCAAGGAATTACATTAAATTACAAAGAAAACTATTGTTGTTTTTTACATTTTTAAACATTTTCTGTGAAATAAAATAATTTGATCGTCAGATCGTGGCCTAAGCCATTTTTAAGTGTTGTTAAAATATAAAAATTCGTGTTGGTGGTATTGATAACACGAAAAATGCCTAATATACCTATAATATACGTAACCTTTAATGATTACGGTCCTGAAAAGTATTGTTTAAATATTTATTCGGCGCCAAAGTGTGACCCAACTTTACAACGAAATTTACCCCACATTTATCTGCATTTTGTATGGTATTATCAAGAATATAATGCAGGGTCACATCATTTTTAAATTTGTTGGAAAAAGTGAAAAAAAAGTGAAAACAGTTAATTTTAATCTAAAAAACAATAAAAAGGTGAGTGATAAAATGAATTTTGTCTTTTTATAACCTTTATTTCAGCGTTACAAAGGTTAGTATCACAGATATTTTCGCCATTAATAAATATACGCCTCCGGATGCTATCTTCAACACAAATTCTGCATTTCAGTGAAATTTGAAATGTTTTTAATCTTTACCAGTGGTAAATGGTGTGAGGTGTTCATTAAATGGTTGTATAAATAGTACTTCAGTACTAACTTAGTTGTTTAACTTAATCAAAATATTACATTTATTTCAGCCATGCCGACTGAGACTTCTTGGGACCAGAAGTGTTGCGCCTGCGTTTGTCATATTTTATTTTTTCTTCTCATAGTTTTTGATATAGTTACCCGACATAAAACAACTGAACAGAGGGTAAATGATCGGGCATGGCAAACCAGGCATAATTTCTGGAGAGATCCTTTAATTTTGTGCGGAGACCTAATAATGGTAATTACTCTTATTATTATTCCTGGTCTTACATTCATATCTAAATTATGTTTGATATTTTCAGAAGACAGACAAGAAATGGATATCTAAGTACTGCATTCGGCCAAGCAAAACCCGGGAATGCTTCAGGCATTAAAAATTTGTAGTTCCAATGCTTCGATTGTAAATATTATTAATAAATACACAAACAAATATTACAAAAAACATGATTTTTATTGTGGAAAATCAGATACTGCAAAGCAGTGCAAAACCAAAACTGCGAGGGTCTGGAAAAACCAAAACTGGGAGGGTGTAGAAAAACAGATATTGCAAGTGGAGGAAAACCATAACTGGGTACGTGTGGAAAATCTATAATGCGGGAAGTCGAAAAACCAGTGGATTTTGTCTTGCATTCTTCTGCCAGAGATCCAGATAGAAACCTCATTTCCCCCTTACTTTTTGTGTCACCCCCGTGTATTTTGAAACCAGAGATGGAAGAAATGTAAGGGGTGAATGAGGCTTAGTCCCTTCCGCTTCTATGGAGAAACCTCTTGAAAATATGTTATTTTCCAGAGGAATTTTCCCGGTGGGAAGGTCAACTGAGCTCAGCATCTTAAATGGTAGGTTTCTGTGTCCAATAAATTTATGCGAAAACAGAAAAATTTTATTGCATCGTTTAGGCGGTGCGCAATGGCCCTAAAGTTTCGCTAAAAATTAAGTGTAAAACTAGGAACTTACCCCATTCCATTTCTTGTCAGATTTTAACATGTCAACTTTTTGGTTTCGCTCTAATAAGAGCGTCAAGTAGAAATTTATTTCATGAATATTAACAGTTGGACGTAGCCTAGCCAGTAGAGCTTCTGTCTCCGAACTAAAAGGACCGAGTTCGATCCCCGACTCACCGTTTTTCTTTTTGTGACTCACAATAAAATAGAGATTCTATTTTACAATTTTGAAGATTAACTATCACTTTTGCGTTCGCCAATAAAAATTTTCGTCAAAGAAATGCTGGCTTAGGATAAAACGATATTGACTCTTATTTTTCAGAGACCGTAATATTTATAAGTTGTAATCTAAAAGTCCTTGATTATTCGTTATTATTGTTATTTTATTGTCTTCCAGGGACTCGAATTTTATCAACGACTTCATCCCTTGTTAAATAGCTCGGAAAAGTGATTAAGATACTTTTTAAAGTACTGTCAAAGTATAAAATTAAATCTACGGCATCTAGATGAATCTGAAATATGCGTAATAAACTTTAAAACCGTTGCGCACCACCTAAAACTAATTATTTTATACTTTTTCTTTCTTTAATGGATTAAGGATACAAAAAGGCTATATATGAAGGGGTGAGAGCATGGCCTTAGAAATTTCATACAAAATAAGTCCACCCTAGTGTACATAGCAGAGGCAATCATTGTTTGTTTTTGTTTTTTACAAATCCAAAGTTTGTCGATAACTCAACATTTGAAAACTAATAAATAGTTTGCTGATCGGTATTTTGCATTTAAAAAAAAACAAGCAATTTTAAGGAAAATTCCGACTGTAAAATTCAGTTTAATGGGATTTCTGTAAGGTCTACCGATATTTTAAAATTTAACGTTTACTTAAGAAAAAGGCGCAAAAGAAAAGATTTGCGATATAATCGATTTTTTTTGGCTGTGGTATTTTCATTTTCCCCTTGCGCGGTCACACTTAAATTGCGACAGCAGGACATACATATGTACATACATACATGCGCCAGCAGAACATACATACAAACATATGGGGACGCGTGACGTCACATCAGGTTAGCCAAATTTGAAAATATTGGGGACTTGTTCTTAACCAATGACTTTTAATGCTGCGTTCCGACTATTACAATTTCGAAACGAAACGATACAATGAAACGATACTACAGTGTCGCAGTCAGATTTGGCTATTTTAAATCAGAGCAATGTTTAATACCTATGTAAGTACCTTAATAATTCCAAAGGTATATAAAAATAAATACCTAGGTAAGGTAAAAGGTACTCAATTATTTGTATACCTAGGTAAGGTAAAAGGTACCACTAAATTGTACCTAGGTACGTACCTAGGTAAAAGTATCTAGGTATGTCCCAACACTGCTAGTAACACAGTTAGGAGCAGATTAGGGCTAAGAAGCGGGTCAAGTCTATCTGAGATAACGGAAACTATGGATTCCGCTAACTCATCAGGGCCAAGTGGTTCCATCGCTAGTAACTCTGCAACTACTACAAACACAAACCAGTTAGTTCAACCCCAAGACAAAAATCCCACCAACACTTTGGATTCCGGGAACGCATCAGGGCCAATATGTCCCACCGTTAACAATTCAAGCCTGAATCTTCAACAAACACTTGCCCTTGTACATCATCTACCCACCTACGAAGGCCCGCCTGACAATCTTGATAGATTTGTAGGTAGAGTAGAACAACTACTTTCGTTAGCCGGATCAGTGGACCAAGCAACATGCGGACAGTACATACTTGGAACTATCCGTGACAAAATTATAGGCAGGGCAGACGAAGCGCTGAGTGTTTGCGATGTATTCCTCAGTTGGGACGACATCAAAGCAAACCTCAAGCGACTATACTCTAGCAAGAAAACGGAAGAAATGCTGGTAAGAGAGCTACACAATCTCCCGGACGGACTCAGTATGGGAAAGCTTTATTACACGGCCACGAAAATAAGAAGCGAATTAATGTCACTGGCCAGAGAAGCAGACCCTAGTGGACACTCCCTCACGGCCAAACGTGACCAATATGACAGATTCTGCCTGAATACATTCTTGGTTGGACTAAAGGACCCACTTAGGTCAGCCATTAGGAACCAAAGGCCAGAGACAATCGAGAAAGCGTACGAGTACGGGCAGATCGAATTAACTTTCTCTCGAAACTTGAATAAACACCAAGAAAACCGACGACGCGACGGCTCGATATACAGGAATCACCCATACGCGAAAGGATTAGCCAATAGTGACTATAATAACCGCTACATACCACAACAACAAAACTATAATAATGGTAACAACGCCAACAACACCAACAATGACAATAATGGTCGCTTTACACAGCGACAACAAAATTACAACAATAATAATAGTGGGCGTTATCCACTGCACCAACAGAACTTTAACAACAATAATAATAAACGCTTCACACGTCAACATAATTCCAATAACAATAGTAATGGTCGATACGATAAAGAAACTTTGGGCTGGAATCCCTTCCATTATAACGAGAAACAAGATAAGATAAATAACCACCAAGACAGGAACAACCATAATCAAAGCGGTCCCCTATGTAACATCAATGATGATGGAATTTTTTTACTAGAAGCCTCGGGAAGCCAATCGGTTACATAAGCAAGAAGACTCACGGATCTTCCTTGCCATTTGTTTTCCTATCACCAAACTCCATGGTGTCGAACCCTCTCAAATTCCTAATAGACACTGGATCTACCTACTCATTTATAAATCCAGCACTTATTAATAAAGACCACATCAAAAAACTAAGCTCCGATATTAATATTCACACTGTACTCAGTACATTCCAAATTGGGGAATATACAGATGGAATAAATTTCAAACAATTCGAAGAAATACCAAATTTTAAATTCTTACTGTTCAATTTCCACCCCCACTTCAATGGTCTCCTAGGCATGGATTTCCTATCCGGCCTAAATGCGAAAATAAACTTTGCCGACTCCATACTAGAAACACCAGAAACTGCCATCCCAATCCTCACAAGGGCTAACCCTGTAGACCAGAGCTTGCAAATAACTGTCAACCGATTTTCCTGAGGCAGTTTAATCTCGACAAAACCGAAAAAAATGTTGCTCACAAACTCTCTCTCTGAGCGGAACCCTTTTTTAGTTTTGCTTGTCGGTTTCGGTCCGACCGTTCGGCTCAACCGAACAAAGCAATCGGTCTTTCAATAACCATTCGTTGAGACCCTTTTAAGTTAACAGTCACCTAAAAGGGTTTCTGAAAGACTACTGTTAAATAAAAGTAAAAAAAATGGGTTTTCTCTAGAAAGGAAAAAGTATAGGCCTGCTGTGATATGTGCATAAATTTTACATAGGAAATCAAGATAATTCTAAAATTGCATTGTACATATAAATGTATATAAAATTGTATTCTGAATATAGGTTAGCTGCTATTTTTTTGTTTGCTTCAATATATTAATTGACTATATAAGGAACTATCTTTAATAAGAAATGCCATAAAGAAACGAATTACCTTTCAAATGAGCTATACCATAAGAATAATTGAGAACTACCATAAGTCTTAAGATAAAAAATGGCTCAAAGTATTCCAACTAAGCCTATTCCTACAAAATGGATCGCGCGTTCCTTCAAATCTTTCGAAATATTTTGAATAAAGCTGAATAATGTTGTGAAGATATTCTTAAATAGTTAGGAATTGATTTAAAACTACATAAACAAAATTTGAAACTGCTAAAGGAGGTTTGACCTGTTAAAAAGCTCTAGTTTTTCTTGCAGCTTAAAAGATTCGCTTCTTATTACGTGGATTTGGTTATTAATTACTACATAAGAAAGATATGCCAAAAGTGGAGTTTTGGAATCGTAAATTATTTAAAATATGTAGAATATTGGAATTTAATGGTAAATGGGCTAATCTTACAGATTAAGCTTTAGAAAATACACATTACGTATTTTCCCTTACCCTTTTGAATTTTAATAATCAAAAAGCAATGTTACGACTGAAGCATTACTGAACAGGTCACACATACACACTCATACATTCACAAAAGACCGTTTTCCTTAACAGACCGAGCAAAGTAGTCAGTAGAAACCGAAACCGAAATAACTCTGAAAAAAAGGGTTTTGCTCTGAGCGTAACATCTGTTAAGCAAAAACCCTTTTAAGGGGTTAGCTCACACCCAGTTGTCATAGGGTTTTTTGTGACAGGTTTTTTCCTAACACTTTGAAAAGGTTGACCGAACCTTGCAAGCTCTGCTGTAGACTCATTACATACCCTGCCACAATATACCAAAATGCTATTACCGCTCCCAGTAAATTTCATGGAGGGAGACTTTATATACGAAACAACGAATTTGGATAATCAAATTTCCATAACAGGCGGCTTATACACCGCAATCGCAGGATCTGCTTATTTCGAAGTCTGCAATAACTCAGACCAGATTCAAACACTGTAGAACAACACTGCAGAAGAGTTCTCTCCACGAACCCATCAATATTTAAACTGCATGTGCGCAGCAACAGATACAGAAGGACTAGGCGACCAACAATTAAACATTCAGATGGAACACCTTAACAACGAAGAAAAACAACAAATACTTAAACTATGCAAGTCGTTCAAAAAACTCTTTCACGACGAGAACAATCAACTAACGTTCTCGAACGTTCTCAAACACTCTATACCCACAACAGATAACATTCCGATTCACACAAAATCTTACCGTTACCCATTTGTACATAAAGACGAAGTTCGAAAACAAATTTCAAAAATGCTCGAACAAAACATTATTGTAAACAGCCATTCCCCTTGGAGTGCACCCGTCTGGGTCGTACCTAAGAAAAGTGACATCACAGGCGAAAAAAAGTGGCGCTTGGTAATCGATTTTCGGAAATTAAATGAGAAAACTGTCTCTGATAGATACCCTATGCCGAACATTGCAGACATACTAGACAGCATAGGAAAGACCATGTATTTCACAACGTTAGACTTAGCAAGTGGCTTCCACCAAATCCAAATGAACCCACGCGACGCAAGCAAGACGGCATTCACAGTCGAAAATGGGCATTATGAGTTCACGAGGATGCGCTTTGGTCTAAAAAACGCCCCTGCCACGTTCCAGCGCGTTATGGATAACGTCTTAGGTGACTTAGTCGGGGACGTCTGTCTCGTCTATCTCGACGATATAATAGTATTCTCACCATCACTGCAAAAACATATAGCAGATATAAAATCTGTATTCACAAAACTCCAAAACGCAAACCTAAAAATCCAACCGAGCAAGTGTAACTTTTTAAGGAAGGAAATCGACTTCCTTGGCCACATCGTCACCCAAGAAGGAGTCAAACCAAACCCACTTAAAATTTAAGCAATCAAGGACTTCCCCTGCCCAAAGACAACTTGGGAAATTAAGTCATTTTTAGGACTTTTAGGGTATTACAGGAATTTTATAAAGGACTTTGCGAAAATAACTAAACCCATAACGAATTGTTTCGTTAAGGAAAGAAGTCAATAATAATAGATGAGGAATTTAAACAAGCAGTCGAAACGTCGAAAGATCTTCTTTGTAATGATCCCATACTCATATACCCTGATTTCAACAAACCGTTCACGTTGACCACAGACGCAAGTAATTATGCAATAGGCTCTGTGTTGTCACAAGGCCCAGACACTAATGACAGACCAATATCCTTTGCTAGCAGGACACTATCGGACACGGAAATCCGCTATTCTACGATAGAGAAAGAAATGTTAGCTATCATTTGGTCTGCAGGTCACTTCAGACCATACCTCTTCGGGCGTAGATTCAAAATAGTCACGGACCATAAGCCATTAATCTGGCTTGAAAATCTTAAAGGCCAGAATCCAAAACTACTCCGATGGAAAACTATCTTGGCCGCTTACGACTATGAGGTCGTATACGAAAAAGGGTCGCAAAACGTAGTCGCTGACGCACTCAGCAGAATTGAGCCAAACCTGAATATAAACGAAGACCCACAAGTTATAACAATCGCTTCACAACCACTAAATCACTTCAATAATCAAATAATATTTCAAAACAAGTAGAAACACCATTTGCCCATAAAACAAGACATATAATAACAGAACCCTTGCATACTTTCGACTCCATAACAAACACCCTTCAAACAATCCTGAAACCGAATAAAACATTCGCAATATTTGCGCCAGATGATATTTTCAAAATAATAGAAGAATCTTATAATAACTACTTCTTTGAAAATGACTTATACAAAATTTCACGCTGCAAAATATGGCTAACCGAAATAGCTAATCCCCATGATCAGGAAATCAAAATTCGTAAATACCACTTTAACACCAATCATAGGGGGATAGATGAAACATATAACCATCTAAAAAGGGACATTTATTTTCCGCATTTAAAAGACATTATCACTAAAATTATACAAAATTGCGATACCTGCTTAATCCACAAGTACGATAGACACCCCCATAGACCATTGATGCAAACACCAACCGCCTCAGAGGGACCATTGGCGGTCGTCCATATAGACTTATATTTCATTAACAATACTTGTAACCTGACCATTATCGACAAATTTTCCAAGCTAGCGCAAGCCTACCCTGTTAGCAATAGGAATCCAATAAAAGTTGCCGATGCCCTATTACAATTCATAAGTCACTAGGGAGCACCAAAGGAAATAGTTTTCGACCAGGGCGCGGAATTTTCGGGCAGTCTATTCAACGACCTCTTAACTCAATTCCAAATAACAGCACATAAAACATCATTCCAACAATCAACTGCATTCCACCTTAACCGAAGTATACAGGATAATCATAAAAAAAAGGAAGGAAGCACGCCTAGAATGCGGACATGACCAAATACTAGCAGAAGCAGTTGCAACATATAACAATGCAATACACTCCAGCACTTCCTATACCCCTTTCGAACTCTTCCACGGAAGAACTCACATATTCGACAAAACAATAACATTCGACAATCACCACGACTACCTTAACAAGTTAAACGAATTTAGAAAAGATATATACCCAAAAGTTCAAGAACATTTAAACGCGACCACAGAAAGAAGATTGGCAAAATTAAACGAGGACAGAGAGACACCAGACAGAGACAGAGACAGAGCCTAATGATAAGGTATTTAGAAAAGAAAACCGTAGAAACAAGACGACACCGAGATTTTCAATACACAAAGTAGATAGAGACAAAGGCGTCACACTGGTAACAACTAAAGGACAAAAGTTACACAAACAAAAAATTAGAAAAACAGTTAAGAAATTTACGAACATTGGATCACCAGCAACACATACTAACACCGACACATAATATGTAAACAAAATGTAACACTAGAATTAGATACACAAATTTTTATATTATATTCATTCATATACTTTCAACAAGAAACTTATGTTAACATTAGATACACATATTTGAAACAAATTGTTAAATTCAAAGTATCGTCGGAGTTCGTGGCGTACACCAACGACACCTCGCCTAGCCGCCTTTCTCCGATCAGGCCATTACCCCTTTATGGCCTTTCTCTTCGGACTGGGGGGGAGTAGTTAACATGCCCCTCTCACCGGCCACAGGAAACAACACAGAAGCGACAACTACAAGCCTAACCCTGACGGACAATAATAAGGATTGCCAACATGAGAAACCCATGGTACACTGATAGAGTGGACTCGTACACACTTTGACATAATAAACATGATTCTTATTTGGTACTCCAAGCAACACAGTCGTTTATTTCGAAGGCTTCGTTCCAGCATTTTCTAAAATAATACTCGCATATGAGACCTCCTCTACTCCCTCGGGAACAGGACGGTAACTCCTTCGCACCCTTTTTGTGAAGTGGAATAATAAAAGAGTCCTTCCAGATAGTTGGAAAAACTGATGATGAAATAGACAAATGAAAGAGCTTAAAAATAGGTTTGCAAATGGTTGATTCACAAAACTTAAGCACACACCCAGGAAGTCCATCAGGTCCGGGAGAATAGGTTGGCGTTGTTGTTGTTAAATCTCTTAAGACAGAACATTCGGTAATTATAGGGGAAAAAATACAATTTGCCCTATTTAAGGGATTAGGGTAGTTTGAATTTGACCATGACGAGGAGCTATAAGTAGTTTGGAAAAAGTCGGCAAATAAATCAGCAATTTCAGAATCTGTCGATGCCTCCATTGAGTTAAAACGAACCGATGAAGGCAAAGCTAAAACTTTTTCGGATCATTTGTAAATTCAAATTTACAACGATTTAAATACATGGAATAGCAATGACTGTTATGAACATTAAAATCAGATCGAGCCACCACATATTTCGAAAAATCAGATGGCTTACCCGATTTTTTATACTTTTTATAAGTGTTTGTTTTTTTAATCTTTGAAGCGCATTTGTAAACCAGGGGGGCCTGTTCGGCTTTGGAGGAAGCCTATCAGGAACGCATTCATTAAAAAAAGTGTTTAGAACGCTAATCAAAAGGTCAGTTGCACTTTCGATGTCCACACAGTTATAAAGATCTGTCCAATCGTATTGCGAAATCATTAAATTAAGTTTATTATAGCCACATTTCCGAAAGCACTTCATTTTAGTTGGAGAAACTAAAGGAGAGAGGGTATCAAGGTAGGGGAGGCAAATTGTCAATTCCATAGTTGGATGGTATCGGTCTTCTGGTACCACAAGAGCGTCAATTCTAGATACTGTGACTTCAGACGGCTCTGAAACAAACACAAGATCTAATTGTCTATTTAATGAATTTCGTATAAAGCTAACCTGCTGTACGGATAATTCTAAAAGGCCATCCACAAAATCATGGGTGGATAAAGGTAAAGCGACAAGTGAGTCAGAAGGGGGGGACCAAGATATATCAGGGAGATTAAAGTCACCCAAAACAATGAAAAGGTCTCTATTGGAAAAAAGGATAGAATAGATTTAATAGCAGATAGATGTTGCTCATAAATTATTAGGTCAGAGCCAGGCGGAATATACGAACATGTAATAAAAATAGACAAGGATTGCAGGGAAACTTTCACACAAACAAATTCAATGTCATTAGAGGCATGAGAGTGAATTCTATCAGAACTTATGGTGGGGGTGACGGCAATTAAAAGGCGATCGGTTCTGTAGGTATTAAAATTGTTATACAGAACTTCAGAGTCGGTTATCTCTGGTTTCAGCCAAGTTTCAGTAAAAGCCAAGATATCGTCCGTAAATGTCGAGGAGTCAGCATAAAGCTTGGGTAGCTTCATGTTAAGTCCTCTAACATTTTGGTAAGCCTGAACGTCACTCGGCTGAGAGACAGAAACAGCACCTACTGAACCTGTGGGCATGGTCGGCACCGAAATGATTGACTCCGCCGGCTCTGAGGATTTTATTGGAGCCTGACTTTCAGATATAGGGATTACACCGGTACTAGCTGAGTCTATTGGCACAGGTGGTTCACTTACCCTTGTGTCAGCAGAAGCGGCTGCAGCTACCAGGTTAGGACTTAAAGTGGCTTCTACATTTGCATTTACTGTCGTTAAGCTAGCTTTTTTTCGTTTGGGCGACTCGTTTAAAAGTTTTTTGTTATTAAATTGGTCGCAAACGGAATTGAACCCGTCATTAAGCTGTTTAAAAACTCGTGAAAGGTTCAATAGGCCGTCTCGAGTCTGCCCCATAAAGCTGCCCATCTCAGTTGTCAATTTCCTGCAGGACTCACATGTCCACATGAGACCAGTACGCAGTTCAATGTAGTCTTTTACTCTGCCGGTAAAACCTGCACATTTAACTTGCATCATCCCTTCGCAGAGCCAACAGAAAATAAAAGGGTCTTTAGGTGTCGTCGAAAGAGTACAATTTTTCGTAGAACAGACGAGAGCCATTATAAGAAACAAGGTAATTAAAAAGAGTACAAAAAAATTAAAATTTGAAAATGTGAAAAATACCTCGAGTAAATTTGTCTCTGGGATCAAATTCCAAGCAAGTGAGAGAGAGACTATGAGAAAAGCACCCAAGAGTCTACAAGAAATTTGGCAGGTTCCGAGAAAGCGAAATTACAGTTATAATAGATCGAAAAAGAGAGAGAGAGAAAGAGAGAGAATACAAGAGCAAATTTAGAGAGTGCAAATAACACCAACAAAGCCAAGATATTAAACAAATCTAATGGAAATTGTTAAAATAACTAAAACCACATACCCGTTAACAGGGAGATCTATTTAAAACACTTACGCGATTGTTAGGCAAAACTTTGTTAGTAAGCTAACACAAAACACTTGCAAATGAATCACAAAAATAAAAAAAAAAAATAAAAAAAATTAAATTACATAAAAAAAGAATAAAAAAAAAGGTTAAAAAATTTTGCTCTGGGGCTCGAACCCGCGTCGATTCGATTGCTAACCAAGTGCTTTAACCGTTTGCGCCACGAGTACAGCCGGCCGGCAGCTGACAAGTTCTGGCATTGAACATTTTGGTGTGCCAGAGCATGTGAAAACAAATATTTCTATTTTTTAGAAAAAATTTCTACTTTTGAGAAAATGTTTCTATTATTTAGGGTTGGTTTCATTTTAGGGTTAGGGCACTAATTTTTAGAAAAGGTGTTGCCAAAATATTTTATTATTTTCGTTTGCCTTTCTATTTTTTAGAAAATAATTTCTAATTTTAAGGTCATTATACCCTTGTAGAGGGTATTATAATTTCAGTCAGATGTTTGCAACGCAGTGAAGGAGACGTTTCCGACCACATAAAGTATATATATTCTTGATCAGCACCAATAGCCGAGTCCATCTAGCCATGTCCGTCTGTCCGTCTGTCCGTTTCTATGCGAACTAGTCTCTCAGTTTTAAAGCTATGGCGATGAAACTTTCCCGAAAGTCTTCTTTCTATTGCAGGTAGTACATATGTCGGAGCGAGCCGGATCGGACCACTATATCTTAAGGCTCCCATAGGAATATTCAAACAAATATAAGAAAATTCATTGTAACTTTGTAGGAAGTAGGCGTTTTGATTCTTGACTACTTAAAAACAAAATTTAAATAAATAGAAACGCTGAATCTGGAATCCCTGGAACTGCACCGAGTTAGCATTCTTTAATCTACAAGGGTATTTAAGCTTTGGCTGGCCGAAGGTAGCTTCCCTTCTTGTTTTTTCCAGATTTAAGGGTGATTTTAGTTCATGGTAACCATTTTCTACATTTAAGAAAAACTTCCTAGATTTGAGAAAAACTTTCTTGACTTAAGAAAAATTTCCTTAGATTTAGAAATAACTTTCTTGTATTTAGAAAAAAGAAATTTTTAGGGCGATTTTCTAAAATTTCGGGTAAAATTTATTTTGAGTGTAGTCAAAAACCATTATTGCAGGGAAACGACAATATAGTCATGGGTTAATTTTCTAATAACTCTTATAGTCTATTTACACTGGGGTGGAGTTATGGAGTTATGGGGTTATTGACATAACCCTGTTTTTTTTACATAGGATGTGTATAGGCAACTAGATGTGGGCAAAAGTGGGGTACTTTTAGGGTCTTTGGTATTTAGGAGTATTTTTTTGTATATTTCAGTATATTTTGTATTTATTTCCTATCATTGAAGGTCCATCCCTAGTCAAATGAACAACACAAACAACAAACACTAGATGTCATTACTCGATATTTGGAGTTAACCAAGTGGAAACACTTTTTTGAAGTAATCGGGTTATTGGCTCACTCGATAGGTTACCCCACACAGTGTGACTAGACTATTAGATTCTACGCCAGTGGCTGTTTTCTTATAACTGTTGGCGATTGTTAAGGAAGTTTCTTTTGCTATAACGTCTTTTTCAAAACAATTTATGAAGTACCTGCGTATTGAAGATCGTCAATAGCCAAGTTTCCGAAAGTCATTGGAGCCATAGATTGCACGCATGTAAGAATTCAATCTCCCGGTGGCGATTCCGAAGGCAAGAATTGTCTCCTTTTCTTTCTTTATTAGTTTGAAATTTTGTTTATATCATTAGCTGTTAGTATGATTGTTTAATGGTATTTTTCGATAGTTTTTCGATTAATTTTTGACAATTAGTTAACTCTTCTGTTGTGGGGCTGCCACCTAGTCTCAAATTAGTGCGCCTTTTATTTGGAGTTTTAAATAACGGACGAGAAAACGAAAACCGATTTGCCACCGGGATAAATTTATCCTTCCATTAGCTTAATTTTACTTTGCAGGACGGACGAGAAAACGGCCCAAAAAGTACAATTCAAAAAGATACTGCAGCTCGCCACTCCATCGTCCGGCTAAGATGCTGATGCCGCACTTTTTGGCAGCCGCTGCTGGCGGCCCGCAATACCGTTGCTGACTGAACTTTGCTGACGCTGCGTCTTGTGACCGTGACCACTCAGCGCTTGCATGGGCCGGATCGGATTTCGCCGGCTGGATTCCCGCTTACGCGTGCATCCGGTGCTGGCCCGAGATCGATGATCGTAGTCGGGTTAACTTGTATATTGTCTTTAGCTTAATATCAAAGAGATCTGATAATTCCCTGGCCGATTTACCTTTAAAATGGTGGTAGTAAACCAATTGCCTCAATTTTCGTTAATTCGTTTCCCAGGCATTTTTAAAGTAGCGGATAACTATTCATTGAGCACTTGCCCAAACCACAAACTTAACGAAAACAAGAGAGAACGCTATAGTCGGGTTGCGAAATGCGATGTATGGAAATAAGATAAGCTCAGACGACATAAGCTACACATACCTTCTCTCTAAAGCAAGACTGCCAAAAAACTAGAAAAAAACTAAAAACACTACAGCAGCCAAAGCCCTAACCCGATAAATAAAATTAGTTTAAATATAGTAGCATACAATATAGCTGGACTAGTAAATAAACGTATTTTTAGTAAATTCTTCTCTTTTATAAACTCTTTTGAAATATTCATATTATTGGAAACCTTCGTAGAAAATAATTTTCACCAGTATGAAACGTATTTCCCAAACCACAAGCTACATTGGATTCCCGCAACCAGAAGATTTGCTAGAGGGCGGGCGAGTGGATGACAGGTTCTCGGGATAAGCAAACAGATGGACCCGGGAGTAAACTGCAGCTTTACAACACAACAAGGCGTAACCACAATATCCTTGTCCTGCGCCCAAAACAAACTTTCCATACTGCCCGTATACCTGAACTGCAACAACTGGAAGCAAGATTTTGAGGACCTCTACAATTGGCTACTGGACTACAATGGAAACAACGTCATGATAGTGGGCGACTTGAATGCGAGGATAGGAGAGCATCAGATCGAAACGGAGACTGGATTCTTAACGGCGAGCTTAATCAACGAGACTCGAAGAGCCTGCGACAAAACAGCGGATGGAAATGGTCTTAAGCTAATAGAACTATGCGAATCCACAAATATGGCAATTCTAAACGGCAGAATGAGTGGAGATACGGATGGCAACTTTACATTCGTAAGAGGCCAAGCCTGCTCCACGATAGACTATTGTGTTATAAGAGGAGCCTGGCACAATCTTATTAAACGCTTTTCGGTTTTAGAAGAAACTTTCTCAGATCATATGCCGCTATGTGTAGAAGTATAAGTTGCGACAAACTTAGAAACGCAGCCCCAATTGAACGCGGACCATCTGCTGCCCAAGCTAAGATGGGTGGAATCAATGGCGGAAAGTTACAGAAACAGGCTGGATAGATGTCTGAGGCAAAGAAGCGAAAACAACGAATGCACAATAAACGAAGTCACACGGGTCATCCAAGAATCTGCACAAGCCATGCAAAGTGAGCGGCGTCAAAACTTTAGGCAGCCATGGTTTGATAGTCAATGTGAGCGCGCACGAAAGCACGCTTTTAAACAGCTCCAGAATATTAGGAAGAACGCCAACGATGAAACCAAACTTGCCTACCAAACAGCCAATACAGCGTATAAGTCTCTATGCAGAGCAAAAGAAGCGGAGTACTACCAGCGTCTGGAGATGGAAATTGGTGAAATAAGAGACAGTAAAGGTTTTTGGGAAATGGCAAAGAAATTAAATGGATTGAATACCAGACAGGGAGGAATCAAGGCAACCGCATTGTCGCTTGGGGTTCTACTACTACTACTACTTCAGCTACTTCAGCTATCAAGCAGAACGCAGATTAACTACGCACTGCCATACATGGAAATAAATGAGCTCGACGAACGGATACGACTCAGCGAAGTCCAAGATGCAGTCCGAAGGAGCAAAGTAAACAAGGCCCCCGGTTTTGATCGAGTTCCGGCCGAGTTCTACAAAACGCCTCAACGGAGCTAATTTCCCTATTAACGCTGGTGTATAATCGCATTTTTGAAGACCGTATGGCACCAGAGAGTTTCAAGCGCAACATAATTTTCCCGATCTTTAAGAAAGGTGACCCAAAAGCTGCTGCCAACTACAGAGGAATATCTTTCCTCGACAGTGTCCAAAAAATCTTTACGTCGATACTATTAGAGAGAATATCCAAGTACGTAGAGCGAAACCAAATTCTAAGCGAGTACCAAGCCGGTTTCAGGAAAGGCTACCCGACAGTAGATAACATTTTTACATTAACATCTACTGCAGCGGAGTTCTATAAAAAAAGAAAAAAATGTACCTGTTTTTTATTGATTTTAAAGCAGCTTTCGACACGATCGACAGGAGGGCATTAATCCTAAAGCTGAGTAACCGAGGGATCTCAACCAAAATGCTCGAAGTAATTCAAAATGCATGTGCATCAAAGATCCCAGGGGACGCCCTGCCAGAGAGAAAAGATGGACGTTGAATGGTACCGAAATAGAAGTAGTAAAGGAGTACAAATATCTGGGAACGGTCTTATCATAAAACATGAGCTTCAAAAAACATCTGCAACAAAAGCTAAAGGATGCCAAAGTTGCACTGAACAGTACTTGGAGTTCGTTCCTGGCAAAGCAAGAAGTCAAGAGTAGCAGTAAATACAAATTATTCGAAGCCACAGCAAAAGCCATAATGTGTAATTCTGCCGAAGTCTGGGGACACACGTATTCCGAAGAAGAAGAAAAATTGCTACTAGGGCGATCAGACCACTTGGAAGGACAGTCACCAGAACATACTCGAGGCGATAAATATCCAAGTGAGTGTATTAGAATGGGAAGCCATCTGTATATGCACGGCGATCAGCTGACGGTTTTAAAACCATGCTGATTAAAATATTATATCTTTTTTTTTAATAAAGAAAAATATATATGTATGTAAAATATCTACTACTACTAGTCGGGTTGGAGTCCCGACTATCTAATACCCGTCACTCAGCTAAAGGAAGTGCGAGGGAGATGAATATCTAAAATTTTGATTACGCATGTGTGATGGTCGCTTGTGCAGATACGGATGCAAATGTTGGGGAGATAAATGTGCCCGAGGCATGTTCCTAAGCCTAGCAACATTTTTGCCTACGTTTAGCAACATAGCCAACAAGCGCGGGAATTTGCTGAGCGCCTATCCCTCTCTTGTGGAGATCGCGAGAATCTAGGGTCAAAGTGTGGGTAGGCATGGTCTAAAAGGAATGAAAGGAAGGATAGGCTTTCTCCTTCTAATGTGGGGAAATGGGTCAGGCGGCGTCCCTATAAAAGCTGAGCACCGCAGGCACAAGCCTCACCAATGTGAATAAGTAGTGGCAGTGCAAAGTGCGGTAAGCGGAGAATTGTCCGCCGGGTTAAGTTAGTTAAAAGTTGTCCTCTTTGTTTTAGTGACCTTTTGTTAATCAAATCGACGGATCTTGGGCTCCACGTAAACAACCAGTCCGCTGGTAGAGCAAAGCCTTTGGGTAAGATGCTTAGAAAATAAATAGGACAGCCCACTGAAGGAAATCAATTTGCAGTGTTCTCCAGGGAATACAAATTTTCAATCACTCCATCGACTTCAAGCGACATTATCAACTGGCAGCGTCAAGATATTTGGGAGCGTCGCCACGGTTTTCCCCACCGAAGGGGTGGATCCAATTGCCACATGTTTGTACTACTGGTCATGAAAGGCGGAAATGTATGCGCTGGCCAGGTTTAAGCGTTTATTGGGTTTGTGGGCGTTAGAGTGGGCGTGGCAATTTTTTACTTGGCCAATCGATATGCATTGACGAAGCGAATACATATTAGTTACTATTTTCATAATAGATTCAAAACTGTGGGCGTTAGAGGGGCCGTGGCACCTTTTTGAAACAAACTTGCGCTGCGTAGGAGCTCCTAGAATCTGCATGCAAAATGCCAATCTTTTAGCTTTTATAGTTTCCGAGATCTCAGCGTTCATACGGACAGACAGACAGACAGACAGACAGACAGACGGACAGACAGACGGACAGACGGACATGGCTAGATCGACTCGGCTAGTGATCCTGATCAAGAATATATACTTTATGGGGTTGGAAACGCTTCCTTCTAGCTGTTACATACTTCTGCACGAATACAATATACCCTTTTACTCTACGAGTAACGGGTATAATTACTTGCACGCTGTGCAAAACTGTGATTAAAAGCGAAGGGGATGCCTACAAAACAGTTTGTGAGCATAGTTTTCACAAGCTTTGCATTAAAACCCATTTCATGGCGAAAACAACTTGTCCCAACTGTGCTACCGTGTGCATTACCAAGCTGATAGAAAGAAGTTTGTCAGTTGGTTTAAACACAAGATCCCAAAGCCAGCTTGGCTTACAGTCAGGACCAGAAATTGAATTTGCGGGTACGTTCACTCCCACTCCCAATAATCCTGTAGGGCTAGATCAACTGAACAGTATGGAAAACCGAAACCTAACCACCTTGACGGATAAATTGGCCCAATTTATAGAAAAAATGTGACGAACTGCTTTCAACGCCTAAATATTGGCTCCGGCATAGAAGAACCAAACCACAATCAGGATAGGCAAATGCATACTTGGCGCGATGATAATTCGCAAAGAGGTAGAGAGCATTCGATGGGCAGAAGTGTTGGAAGTGGAGGCTCGGACTTATCACAAAGGCCGGATAAGGTGGGTCACATAATGAATGGTTGGAAGCTTACTTTTTCCGGCACAGTGTAATCCATAGATAATTTTATTTATCGGGTTGAAGCTCTTACTAACCAGACGTTAGAGGGAATCTTTGAAGTCATGTGCCGCAATATTAGCTCTTTACTCGAAGCAAAAGCCAAAGAATTCTTCTGGAGGCATCACAAGTCTGTCAGAAATATTAACTGGAACGGACTTTGTGCAGCTCTAGGACAGCAGTGGCAACTTTCCACACCCAGCGACGAGTACTAGCCGGCAATATATAGCGTGCGCTGATGCTAATTCTAAATAACATCCGCCCCATGGTCATGGCTTTGCTTTACCAAAAATTTAGTACCTCATCACTTATACATGACTTTTTAATGAATTGTCCGATTCAAAAAATGGCTTCTTCATTTCTATAGGTAGCGAGCCGATTTTTCTACGAAAATTAAAGTTTTAAAGCTAGGTTCTTCAAATTTGGTACGTATGATAGTGTCGATAGTGTCATAAATTTATATCTTAGTTTCAGACCGATCTGACCACGCCTTCCCCAGCCGTCCATTTGAGATAGGTTTCCTCTTATTGATACTTGTACGGTAATAAATAATGCTAGCACTCGTTTAATTCAACAAATGTTTTTAATTCATGTTTTAAACACTTAATCTTAATATTAATAAGTAAAAAATAACAATGCATTCAAAATGACTATAAATAAGTATTTTACATTTAAAAATGTTCCTAACAGTCGCCTTCTACATCAATTAATCAATGTAAAGGTGAAAGCTTCTCACTCTGGTGTTGATTTCATCCTTTTTCTCCGTGCTTAAGTCGAATTCTTTCAGTACATCATAAATCCAACTCGAAACGGTAGAAGCGCTACGATTGTTTTGTATGTAGATATCAAGCAGTTGCTTATAGGCGAACTCAACCACAGCTACAATATGTGGGATTTATACATATAGGGGCAAAATGGAGCAAAAAAGCTTAATAAAATTAGTATATATACACTTTGCACTTTAATGACACATAGTTACCTTTTGGCACAAGTTGGCACAAAATTTGTTATAATCTACAACAGACGGGTTAGCAAGTTAGTTTTTTTTACTTTTGGACAACATCAATAAACGCACACAAAGAACACATTATCAAATATGAACAAAGACTTTTTTAATACAAAAATTCTACATACCTTTGGCTTTCTTTTCCATAATTTTAGTACTTCAGTAATTTTAAACCACAACAATTTTGGCACGCTCGTAAGTAAACAAAATCTTTCCCGCGCTTTTTAGTTTCGCACGCATGCAATCAAACAGCTGCCAAAATTTCAGGGATGTATCAAAACAATTAAAATCTTTTGATTCATTTTAGTCAAAGTATATACTATTCAAATTTTATTATTAAGGGCTAGTACTCAACCCAACAAAAAGTCGTCCAAAACAAAAACTTCATATGAAACAAAATTTTCTGACGTTGTTTTTCATATGAAGTTTTTTGTTTTGGACGACTTTTTGTTGGGTTGAGTACTAAGCCTAAAAAAGGTTTACTTTCTATGAAAAATTCTAATTTTCGTCGAAAAATCGGCTCGCTGGCCCAATGTGCGTTGCCGAAATAGCGTTGCATTCCGGCTTGTACTTGCATTTTGCAAAGAATTAATTGACAGCGCAATATTTGATGTTTTTTTTGTTTTGTTTGCTTTTGTAGATTTTCACTATGGACGTCAGTTCATGTAGGAACGAAGCGCACCAGGAAAGTGTGTGAGACGACTACTATATATACAGAAAGAAATGAAAATCTGCTGTGATGGTCGGATCATAATGAGTGATACACCAATCGAAAGTACCGCAAAAACTAACAGGATTGCATAGCAAGACTTTCAGAAAATTGACTTTGAAGAGAGAGCGGAGAACGTAAAAAAGTTAAAATTTCGAAATTTTTAGCTGTTGGGGCCGGTGGGAAAAAAAGCCGTCTCGCAATGTTTTAGTTGTGTCCTTATTGAAAATACCCGTCGAATGAGGTGTCATATGATAAAATCCGATGCTCCGTTCAATGTTAGAAAGTGTATTTGATGACGAGTGTAATAATTTTTCGTCACAAATGTTCATATCAGAACTTTTGTATGTTGAAGGTGCGATCGTCACTAGTTTTTTACCTTGAAAGGATGCGATTTGCTGGGGTCGGCGTCTCAGTCAATCCAGGATCCTCTCCAGATAAATTTGTTATCTTGGCGACAATTGAGGACGGATGTATCGATTAAAAAGGATTTGGTTAGGCATTCCAGGGGGGTCGGAGACTCGGGAACTCTAGTTGGGAATCATACTCCACTGCCCGCCGGAAAAGTTGTCGGGAAAACTAACCCGTCCGCGTACCCGCAGAAAGAGAAACCTGGCTAGAGCTGCAACCGCAGGGAAAACTAGCAGAACGTTATAGTCGGGAGCCTCGACTATCAGATACCCGTTACTCAGGTAAAGGGAGTGCGAGGGAGATGGAGATAAAAACCTTTGATCACGCATAACTTTTTAACGAATGCACTATGGGGCATTTGACCAGCTTGGTTGGCCAAAACCCATTTTTTAAAAGTCGTTAAAACCAAAAATGTTGTTTGGGGATGTGTTAACAGAAGACCATTTAACAATGTTACGTTTACAGAAATCCGATAGAGGTCGCCTCTGTTAAGGTAGAAGCTGTTAAATCAGCTGTTCGAAATGCAATTATCGGGCTGTTGTATTTCGACTTTTTGCTTGCCGTTTTAAGTTGCTTTAAATTTGAGCTTTTAAGCAATCTAAGTAAATAATTTGGATTGGATTTAAAGGATTATGCTATGTACTAAGTAGTTGTGTGGTTAGACTACAAAAATCAGACGGGTTTTTCTTATAAATGAGTGTTAAAGGGAGTGGTCTGACAAGTACATTTTTGTAAGAAAACTAAATTTCAAATAGAGCAACAAAGTGAGTCCAGCGGAGTCCACTTCTGGAACCTATTGGGATTTGTAGATTATTTAATTGTTGTTAAAATGTATATGGTAAGAATCGCCACTTTTTGCCACTTTTTCTGTATTTTTTTTTTTAGACGATAACCTCAAATTTTACACACTCCTATCGTTTGCACTAGTGGCAAGGAAGTAAGGACTTTTCTGGCTTTAAATTATTATCACAATAGAGTAGAAATACCACAGGAACACAAAATTAAACTTTGTGAAATTTCCACGAACCATTTCAAGTTTTCCATGATGTTTGGGTGCTCCTGAGTAAAAGTCCCATACAAAATTATTTTCCATCACCTACAGGTTCCGCGGTATAGCTAAGAATACAAAAAACCGATGTTTGCCGACATTTTGAATTACGTGGCCTATATAATTGGACCAACCTTTATTATTTTCGGTAGGACCTACTCTCAATACATCAAGGCATTCCTAAAAAATAGTCCCCATTGTGAACCATTGCCCATGTCTTTGGAATTCGACGCCAAAGTTGAAAATCCCAAAATTGTAGAGATTTTTCTGATGGAAAAACAATTCTGAGGATTAAATCTTGAATGGAAGTAATTTTAACTATTCATTGTATCTATTGTTCATTGTATGCTTTAATTTCGGTTTAAAGCGTTTTCATGAGAACATTTTATTGGATTTCTTATACTAATAAAACCGTTTTTTTTATTTCATTATCTACTCCTAAATGTTGTCAATTCAATTTATTGAACAAAAAGTCGTACAAATGTAGAGTAAATTTTTTCCTTTGTCCTTTTTTTATTAGACCGTTAGGAAATAGTCGTCCGATTTGTACGAAACTTTTAATATTGTTTTAAAAACTTACATAATTGCCTTTTCTAAAGTTATGTGCATTTATCTCCAAAAACAGCAAATTTAATTTGATCGTTTCTATGGCAGCTATATGATATAGTTGTCCGATCCGGCAGATTCTCATATATAATATGCGTAGGGGTAAAAAATTGCGACTGGTAAAGTTTCAAGTTAATATCTTTTGAATTAACCGAGTTATTAATTTTGGCCAACAAAAGTGGTCAAATGCCCTATAGTGGAAGGGTCCGATTTGAAAAATTTCTTCTACATTTTGATAGGTATTGATAAACACAATAAAACTGCATTTTTACTTTTCCGAAATATTTAAATTTTTAAAATCGTATAGAAGCGATTGTGGTCGTTAGAGGGGGCGTTACTATTAGTAAAGGGGTATATTGCATTCGTGCAAAAGTATGTAACAGCTAGAAGGAAGCGTTTCCGACCCCATAAAGTATATATATTCTTGATCAGGGTCACTAGCCGAATCGATCTAGCCATGTCCGTCTGTCCGTCTGTCCGTCTGTCTGTCTGTCTGTATGAACGCTGAGATCTCCTCAAAATATTGAATATAAATAACAAGTAGCTGTTTAAAGCACCTTTTCGGAACTTTTGGAAATTAGGAATCTTCTGTTCTGTGGAGGTCTGTTTTCTTTTATTCCAATTAAAGAGGAAAGTATGCAAAAAGCTTGTTTTTCCTCCTCGAATATACAAGCGGTAAAGAACGGCAGTGGATTTGACATATCCTTGGTTAGACCAAAAGAAGTCCCCACATGCTCAAAATTGAATGCCTCTATAACTTGCACTGGGAGTTGAGTTGAGGTGAAGTAATGAAGGTTTGGCTGGCGATATATTGTAAGCCGCGTCGAATTTTGCCAAACTCAAGCAGCTGTGTTTTTGTATCTTCTGGGAACCTACAAAATAATTATCTCTAAAGATTATAAAATGAAAGACCGATTTTTAGGGGGATACGACCACAGCCTAAACCATAAGAGCTAGAGCAGCCAAATTTTTTCACAGTATTCCATTGGGGGCGTAGGCGCCCACTAAGGTCCGACATGTCCGCCCAGTGGCCCCAAACAGCTGCAATATCCATATTTAGAGCAAAAAATCATTAGATTTACTTAAGCTTAACTTCTAAAGTGGTTGGAATTTCGAAATTTTGATTTTGCAGAATTTTAGGTCTTGAAAGGACCTAATTAGAAATCTAAAAGAAATTTCGATATCCCCCATAATTTGGGGGCTACATTAAAAATTAACTTTTCGATTTAAAAAATCTAACCCGCTGCTCCGATCGAGATGATTTTTCGGTAAATGGTTATTCTATGGCCCAAATGCTAAAGTTTAATTTTTTAAGTTTTTAACATTTTTTTAAAGTATTTTTAACGAATTTATTTAGATTTCCTAAGTTATTGCGTCGCATTTTGTGGGAGCCTGCCGAGAGAGCGAAACCCAGAGAGCGGATGCCAAGAGAGCGACGGCCGAGAGAGCAACAGCCAAGAAATGGGGAGGGATAGTGCTGCTGGGAAAGGGGAGGGGAAAGAGGGGAAAGAGGCAATTTAAAATGATTGTCGATCAATAGTCAGTCCTGTGGATCAAATGCTTAGGTTTTATTTTTCATTTTGTAGCAGAAGTAAGAACCTTATTTAATTTCCACCATGCACACTGGGCCAGAAAGTTAATTTTTTGGCCAAAAATCTGTAATTTCTTTTCTAGTTAGAAGGATGCAGTTAGAAGGATGCAGTTTTTTGCGTTGTTTTCTTAAAAGATTGAACTTTCCAACGAACTAAAAGTAAAATTTCTTGGAATTTTATATGATATAGACAATCCAGACCAAAGTCGGAAAATTTTACGTACTTTTCGGTTTTTTATTTTTAAAAAAATAACTAGAAGACGCACTTCTTCCATTTTCGAAAACAATAAAGTATGAGATAAAACAAACTAAAAAAAATTAACATCACTAAAAAATATTATGTCATTTAAGATTTATGAACCGTTAAAAAGTGCAACTTTCGGAGGCTCCCACATCAACGTTTATCAAACAATCGATTTAAAAAAAATTTATATTTTTTTGTTCTTGTTACCTTTTAAGTTTTATATAATCAAATTATGTAAAAAAATTGTTCAAAAATATTGTTTTTTGATTTGTTTAATGTTAATTTGACATATTCTGAAGTCATCACAAAAGTATGCTACATTTTTATTTGCATAGTCCTGATTAAATAGATAGATATAGGTTTGGAAAATACCATAATCGATTAGTGTACGTAAAAAGTAGATTTTAGATGTTAGTCACACTAAAATCAAATTTTTGAGCGCAAAATGTTCACCAAAACCTGAAGAAATAAAGTATGGCATACTCTTGGGCTCTCTTAGCTAAGCTCTTCAAAATAGCTCGACTTCGAGTTAAGCCTTCAATTAAAACTTAAATTACCGAAAACTAAGGCAAAACCGCATCGAGTCGGTGGGATACGCTTTTAGTAAATTGATCAACGAATTTTTTTTTGAAGGAATGAACTAATTTGGGGATGGCACTCGAAGGCACTCGAAAAGCAAAGTACTCATTTGCTGAAAAAAAGCGTAAAAATTAACAATTACATTTATTTTAGCAAACAAGTAAGACATACGAGCTATATTATATTTTTTACTTGTTGAAAATAATCCCTTCTGCAAGTTTCGGAAAGAAGTCGAACAGCAACATCAGCATCTTTGACTTCTAAATTTTTTTTCATTTCCATCAATATTTTATGAATTTTTCACTTTGAAAATATGGTAAATGAAAACTACTTGCCCGAATTCTTTGAAACTTTGGCATAAATTAGTTTAATGTATTATAAAAAGGATCCCAAACTCAATTTGGTCATTTTCTTAAAAAAGAAAAACGTATTTTTGGCCAAAAATCTGATCGGCTGGCCCAGTGTGCCATGGAAGAAAGTAGAAAATTACTACAAATTCTGTAAGCAAAGCCAAAATGTTTCCAAGTTAAATATTAATCTTAAGATTCGAACTTTTGACCAAATACGTATGTACATATGTATATTTGAATATGTTTTGATTTTCTTATATGTATGTACAATACATGTACATTAGGGTGGACTTATTTTGTATGAAATTTCTAAGGCCATGCTCTCACCCCTTCATATATAGCCTTTTTGTATCCTTAATCCATTAAAGAAAGAAAAAGTAAAAAATAATTAGTTTTAGGCGGTGCGCAACGGCTTTAAAGTTTATTTCGCATATTTCAGATTCATCTAGATGCCGTAGGCTTAATTTTATACTTTGACAGTATTTAAAAAAGTATCTTAATCACTTTCCCGAGCTTTTTAACAAGGGATGAAGTCGTTGATAAAATTCGAGTCCCTGGGAGACAATTACAACTTAAAAATAACAATAATAACGAATAATCAAGGACTTTTAGAGTATAACTTATAAGTATTACGGTCTCTGAAAAATAAGAGTTTTCTTCTTTGACGAAAATTTTTATTGGCGAACGCAAAAGTGATAGTTAATCTTTAAAATTGTAAAATAGAATCTCTATTTCATTGTGAGTCACAAAAAAAAAATGGTGAGTCGGGGACCGAACTCGGTCCTTTTTGTTCGGAGACAGAAGCTCTACTGGCTAGGCTACGTCCAACTGTTAATATCCATGAAATAAATTTCTACTTGACTCTTTTATTCGAGCGAAACCAAAAAGTTGACATGTTAAAATCTGACAAAAAATAGAATGGGGTAAATTCCTAGTTTTACACTTAATTTTTAGCGAAACTTTAAGGCCATTGCGCACCGCCTAAACGATGAAATAAAATTTTTCTGTTTTCGCATAAATTTATTGGACACAGAAACCTACCATTTAAGATGCTGAGCTCAGTTGACCTTAAAGAAGTCCACCCTAATGTACATTCACACAATGTTTGTGTATGTTTCTATTCGAAAGTAGATAATGTGCTTAAATACAAATAAAATGATTTATTTCCTTTCAGCCAATGCAAACTTTTTCGACCTTAAAATTAATAATTTTCGATCAAATGTGGAATCTGAAAATAATACGTTACTTTGCTGTTTTTGTATTGGATGCCAATCTTTTACTGTGTGTACAAAGGTTTTCGTTTCATTCAAAACAAGAAATTTGAAAACAACAAATTCCAATTTACAAACAAGTATCACTATGGACGGCAGTCCATGTAGTGACGAAGCGCACCAGGAGAGTGTGCGAAGGCGACTACTATATATACACGAAGAAATGAAAATCTACTGTGATGGTCCGATCATAATGAATGATACACCTATCGAAAGGTATTGCAAAAACTAACAGGATTGCATACCAAGACTCTAAGAAAATCAATTGGCTTGGGAGAGAGAGCGGTGAAAGTGAAAAAGTGAAAATTTCGAAATTTGGAGCTGTTGGGGCCGGTGGGGATAATGCAATGTTTTAGTTGTATTCCTTTTGAAAATACCCGTCGAATGAGGGGTCATTTGTCAAAATCCGACGCTCCGTCCAAAAGTTATAGCCAAAATAAGATTTTTTTCGTCTTCCCAAAATGAAAATTTAATTCTGTTTGTCAGTTTGTCCAAAACATGTTTTTTAAGTTTTGAAAATTTGATATGACGTTCATCACATCGATATAAAAAACTTTTGTTCTACCACTTTTGGAAAAACTCGCTAGTTTAGCTAAAATTCGGAAAGCTGTAACTTTTATACTACTAAAGCTACAGGCTTGTGCTGCATCTCGTTTGAAAGGGGTTTTTAAATGCTATAAACGCCTTCTATATGCAATTTGTGTAAATGTAATAGTTAAAAAAATATGAACAAAAGACAATTTTTTAAAACTTTTTTTTTTAGCTTTTTTTTATTTTTCTCAAAAACGGCTCTAACGATTTTGTTTAAAACCTTAAACTGTATAGCCCTTGACATTCCTTAAATTTTGGTATATAACACATTACTGTAAAAAGTCACGTTTAAAAGTTATTTTTATACGAAAATAGCCACTTTTGCCAGCTCGAACAACTAATGCTCCCTGAGTATTGAGTTTTGTGTGAGGATTTACGAACTGTATTTTAGGGTCATGGAATCAGTAAATTTGCATTTAAGAGTTCCATATAGGAATCTTTTGTTCTACGACTTTTGGAAAAAGCCGCTACTTTAGCGGGAAAAAAGCTAAAAATAGCTAAATTTCGTTAGTTTGTAAGTTCTACACTACTTAAGGTACCGACATGTGCTATACATCGTTTAAAAAGTATTTTGAAATACTTAAAAGCCTTTTTAACTTAATTTGTTTAAATACAATGGCTTACAAATTATGATTGACCAATTTAAATTTAAATGTATGTATATATTAGCTCCTATGAGAGCAAATGTAAACAAGCAAAAACTTCTGATATCAAATAAAAACACCTCTTAACGAGGTAAAAAACTAGTGACGATCGCAACTTCAACGTACAAAAGTTCTGATATCAACTTTTGTGACGAAAAATGATTTTAGACGCTACCTTAAATTTATTCATTCGGCACGCTACAACAGAAAACTTTCGTGTAGATATTAAATATTTGCTAAAGCGGGCCGAACGAGTAAATTTTAGGTAGCGTACTTATTTAGTCGCATCTAAAATCATTTTTCGTCACAAAGAACGCCATAGTCGGATGGGTGTTCCGACTATCTAATACCCGTCACTCAGCTAATGGGAGTGGAGGGAGATGGAGATATAAAACTTTGATTCGGCATAACTTTTTAATAAATGTTCCGATTTTAAAAATTTCTTATATATTTCGATAGGGTGCTTACTAGCATAACAAACATGCTCCAAATGAGTAGCTAATGAGCAGCAGAGTCGGAAACGCTTCCTTTCCTATATTTAAGTAAAGCTTTCTTGATTTAAGAAAACATTTTCTTGGGTTAAGTAATATTTCCTTGACTATAGAAATAAGTTTCTTGTATTAAAAAAAAACAAGAGAGGTACCCCGATTATCAGTTACTCAGCTTAAGGGAGTGCGAGGGAGATAAAAATATAAAACTTGGATCGCGCATAACTTTTTAACGAATAGTCCCATTCTAGTCTTCTATAATTCGATAGGTGTTGATAAACACAATAAAACTGCACTTTTACTTTTTCAAAATCTAAAAAGGCGTGGGCGCCAGATACCTTTAAAAAAAAGGGGCGTGGCGCTCGGCTGAAACAAACTTGCGCTGCGTAGGAAGCCAAAGAATATGTGTGGAAAATCTCAACCTTCTAGCTTTTGTAGTTTCTGAGATCTCAGCGTTCATACAGACGGACAGACGGACATGGCTAGATCGACACGACTAGTGACCCTGATCAGGAATATATATACTATATAGGGTCGGAAACGCTTCCTTCTACCTGTTACATACTTTTGCACGAATCTAATATACCCTTTGACTCTACGAGTAACGGGTATAAAAATCACAGATGATAACCAAGGCAAACTCTTGAAAGTATCTGAGTTTGAAGAAAATCTAAAATTTCATATGCGCAGTTGAGAAATTCTTACCCAACATTTAATGTTTTGATTTAAGATATCTTTCTAGGGTCTGTGCTCAGTTGTAATAAAACCTATGCCAAAAAATTGCTTAGACGCCCTTCTACATAATTGCATTTAAGGTTCCATCATAATTTAAGTCAATCAAAGCCTATGAGCCATTGAAGTAATTTGTTCACCTCTATTCCCAACCAACCAACGGTGAACAGGCTTAAAAAAATACAAGGAAAAATATGTGCCCTAAAATATTTGGCAGGCATCTAGAGGCGTCTTTTCCCGAATAAATGAGTTTATTTGATTTGATTAAAAATTATTAATAATTTGGGTAAGTATACACAGCCGATTGCCATAGAAAGTAAATTTAAATGAGGCAAAGAATTTTTTTCACGAAAGGCTCATAAAGATGGCATAACTTGAACTCTGCCTTAGTATCGCTTGTTTTTTATTTAGAGCTTGAAATTAGGATAGCACGGTAACAAGTTTAATAGACTTATGTAGATATTGTTCCCAGTGGCCGAAAGCCACGATATACATATGTAAATCATGTCGAGAAGAAACTTAAAGAGCACCTGATTGAATGTAGAAAACAAATTCATTCATTTTTCATATACTTTTGTATGTAGATATTGCCTGCAACCCTTCGTTTCTTACCATTTATCTCTTGTCGTTTGTCTCATGCGAACCTTTTATATATTTGTAATAAAATTCATATGACTTTTGCGCATGTTAACCAAAGAACCGCGAACGAAGACGGTCGAGGGTATCATTAGGCTCGGGCACGCAGACATTTCTACACCGAAAAAAACAGGGCCGAAAATAACAGTTACTTAATAATTTTAAATCGAAACAAGAAAGGAAGCTAGCTTCGGCCAGCCGAAGCTTATATACCCTTGCAGATAATTCCTATTAATTTACAAATCGCAAAAATGTTAATTTTCCTTTTATTTCTCATTAATTTTGCGTTCGTTTCAATGGCAGCTATATGATATAGTAGTTCGATTTTGATAAAATTAAAATCGAAATTCGAAAATATTTGAAAAGAGTTATATCCTAGAGTAGAAGAGAATACAATAAAAATCAACGAAGCAAAAATTTATCTCCTATTATATTCCCATTAATTTTCCGATCGTCCCTATGGCAGCTATATGATATAGTCGTCCGATTTTGAAAAAATTTTATTCGAAATTCAGAATTAGATAAAAAATAACATTTCCAAAAGTAGGATGTTATAGGTTCAAAAACTCCCAAGATATAATTTTTTTACATTTTTTTCCCGATTGTTCCTATGAGAGCTATATAATATAGTTGTCCGATCCGGCTCGTTCCGACTTATATACTACCTGCAATAGAAAGAAGACTTTTGGGAAAGTTTTATCCCGATAGCTTGAAAACTGAGAGACTAGTTTGCGTAGAAACGGACGGACAGACGGACGGACAGACGGACAGACGGACATGGCTAGATCGACTCGTCTAGTGATGCTGATCAAGAATATATATACTTTATGGGGTCGGAAACGTCTCCTTCACTGCGTTGCAAACTTCTGACTGAAATCATAATACCCTCTGCAAGGGTATAAAAATCATGCATATTAGACTTGTATCTACACCCAGATTTAAAAACAATACGTTCGTTTTCGTTAATGAATAGTACTGTGCAACAAAATTAATGTTTTATAAATTTACTTTGATGGATGATGATGATGCTATATTGTTGAATTCGTTGAATTCCCTGACGCAAGGATTCTTAGCACAAGGACCTCAAAGTTCGAAAACTGCTGAAATTGGCCAACTTTCCGGAGGCATCAGAGGCAAATGGATTCATGGTTTGTTTTGATGTTAAAGTTTTTTAAAAGATACACTTTTTATCTATTAATCCCTGCACTTAGAATAATTTTATGATTTTTTTAAGGGAGAAATAAATTAATTGCGGCATAGCCATAAACAACGGAAAATTACTCCTTGAAGTCTTTTACCAATTTGCCCAAAATTATGCTCTATAAAATAGATAAAATAAGTGTGTAAAACACTTAAAAGTTCTGTTTATTTGTCATCAATTCATGAACTTTTTGGTGAGATTATGAACGCCTCATGGAAAAGTGTTGAGCCTTGAACAAATGTGGTCATGTTAAGAAAAATTTTTCTAAAATTGCGAACGCTGTTCACTTAGATCCTCTTCCCATAGAGTCCATCGGTTTGAAACGGTTGGGATTTTTGACGAATGTGAAACTCGTGTTCCCACAGAACTCCATCCACCATCTAATATCCAATAACAACTGACTGAAGAGCAGTTGCTCAGCTCCACAGGGGGAGCCTAACCTCCCGTACCCCACACTCCGCTCTTACTACGCCTCTTCCTAGCCAATATTAATATGAAAAATTTGTAAACAAAACCAAATTTGTGCTGTTTTAGGTAATTTATAGCAACTTTGGAATTAATATTAGTTATATTTACGAAGTGCAGAACATATTCTAACACTTTGCTGCAAACATTGATGTTTTCGTACGCACAACAGCTTACATTTTGGCCCACACATAGCAACCTTCTTGCGAACGCTTTTCCGCTCATAACAAACTACATAGGGGCTGTCCATATATTACGTAATCATCTAGGGGGGGGGGGGGGGGCCCACCAAATGATTACTCTACACACAAAGAAAAAACTTGGTAAAATCAACTGTAATAATTGTCAAACAGGCCCCAACCAGCAAAATTGTCAATTCTACTAAGTAAATTGTCATTTCACAACAACAAAATACACACAATTAGCAAAGACACAAACCCAAAGCAAAAACAAAATACACGTAACTATTTTAATAGTTACGTAACTATCTTTGTTGGTCAATTTTACCAAGCAAATTTTTTTGTGTGTAGTGCAAATTTTTTTTTTTTTTTGTATGAAGAATTGATTACATGGGGGGGGGGGGGGGGTATAAAAAATCGCCGAAATTGTGATTACGTAATATATGGACAGCCCCATATTTAAAAAAAAAAACTAAAAAACAATGAGCTGAAGCATTATTTAATTTTTTCCCGCCATCGATTTGATTTGTTCTCGCAGTCATTGTTCCAATTTTCACAGTCAAGAGGAAAAATTTAGAGTTGCACCGAGAAAACATCGCCTAACTATCGCATAAAAGAGCCCGTCAAAGTCCGTCAAAATTGGATGGCGGACTAACTGGGAAATTTTCGGAACGGCAAAACCTTACGGATTATCCGTATGGATGGAGCTCTGTGGGAAGACCCTATTACATCTTTGGTGATTACAAATTGGTTCCTTGGTCCAACTGTTAGGCCGTCACCATTTCTCACATAGTCGCCCAGGTTCAGTGCTGCCATTTTGTGCTTTTTTTGGACAGATCTGTCCTTTTTTTAACGGCATTATCCGAAAAAAATTTGAATCATCCCCTGTCCGGAAATCTGTCCTTTTTTTAAAAACAAGGTTTTTAATGTTATTTTTGCTAGTCGTTGGTTTTGGTTAGGTTTTTATCTTCAAAATATCAAAAACCTTTTCAATTTTTTTTTTAGGGTGGAGCGACATATAAAAAAAATAAAAATGTCATTTTTTTTATTACTTAAATTGGTAGAATAACTCTTTAAAAATGTGTCATGAAAGTTTCACGAAGAATTTCGACCTATTTTGGAACTCCTTATGCAGTAAATATATTTCATTACTTTAAATACCTTTTTTCTCGAAACCACGTTTTCGTCAGCTGCAGATCGTGTATCTCAAAAAGTAATGCCTTGATCATAATGCTGCTTTTACAGAAATGTTTGTAATAAAATTGTCCACTATCTGAACCTACTTAATTATTTTTATAATTTTTTAATTTATGTTTTTTGCTAAAAAAAAATTTTACTTTTCTTAAAAAAAAAGTTTTAAATGTTAAAAAATAAAAAAAGTCCCCTTTCAGGGGCCTGGTTTTTGTTATTCAGAAAAATGTGCGATAACTTATCGACTTATCGCCGATAAGTTTAAAAACGATCGGTTGAGCCATAAACAAATGACGATTAACACGGACTTTAAAAGTCAATTTAAATTAGTTTAAAACTTAACCTGTTAGCAAAAACACAAAAATATTGAAGAATTAGCTTTTGTCCTCTTTTTTGTCCTTATTAATTTTTTTTGTCCTCTTTTTTCCGGTTTTTTTTTGGCTGATCTGTCCCGTTTTTATACCCGTTACTCGTAGAGTAAAAGGGTATATTAGATTCGTGCAAAAGTATGTAACAGCTAGAAGGAAGCGTTTCCGACCCCATTAAGTATATATATTCTTGATCAGGGGCACTAGCCGAGTCGATCTAGCCATGTCCGTCTGTCCGTCTGTCCGTCTGTCTGTCTGTATGAACGCTGAGATCTCAGAAACTACAAAAGCTAGAAGGTTGAGATTTCCCACACATATTCTTTGGCTTCCTACGCAGCGCAAGTTTATTTTAGCCGATCGCCACGCCCCCTCTAACGCCCACAATCGCCCACTAACGATTTTAAAATGGGTCCTGCGCCCACATCTTTAAAGATTTCCGAGAAGTATAAATGTTGTGTATATTTATACCTATCGAAATGTAGAAGACATTTTTCAAATCGAACCATTCATTAAAAAGTTATACGCAATCAAAATTTATATTTCTATCTCCCTCGCACTATCCAGTACAGCGTTCGCACTTCTTTTAGCTGAGTGACGGGTATTAGATAGTCGGGACACCAACCCTATAGTCGGGTTGTTCTAACTAGGTTGTTCAAACTATAAGGAACTATTTATTTATGTTAATTTAATCAATTTTAGTTCGTCCTAAATTATTTCCCATCCATTTTTTAAGAACTTCGACCAAATAACAATTAAAATCAAAAGGCTCTTTGAACATTCACTTTTCCCCTAATATCAAAGAAATGTGCTAGGCAGAAAGCGACCTCTGTTGGCCTAAGGCCTTTTTGTATGAAAAACGGGTGTCTCAACTTACACAAAATGGGATGTTTCGGGAAAAAATTAATAACTTTTGTTCTGACTGTCACATTAAGCTGATTCTTTTTTTAATTAGTTAACAGTTAATATACTAATGTTTTAAATCTCTTACCAAGTTAATTTAAGGACGTTATTAATTTTAAATGGAATTTTGAAAAAAGTAGACAAAAACTTTTTTGGTGCAAAATGGTACACGACTCTCACAGCTTAAATCTGGCTAGAGCCTGGCTTATAATGTTTTCCCCAAAAGTTTTGTCACTAAAAAGGACTACAAAAAAAAAAATAAAAAAAATTTTTTTAGTGGAAAAGTTTTGAGAAAATTGAGTGTCTCAACTTACAGACCATCCCAACCTCAACCTCCCACCTACATACATTTAATACAACTCTACCAGACGCACAGAAAACTACCAAGTCCAAAAATCTGTTTATACCCGTTACTCGTAGAGTAAAAGGGTATATTGTATTCGTGCAAAAGTATGTAACAGCTAGAAGGAAGCGTTTCCGACCCCATAAAGTATATATATTCTTGATCAGGGTCACTAGCCGAGTCGATCTAGCCATGTCCGTCTGTCCGTCTGTCTGTCTGTCTGTCTGTCTGTCTGTCTGTCTGTCTGTCTGTCTGTCCGTCTGTCCGTCTGTCCGTCTGTATGAACGCTGAGATCTCAGAAACTACAAAAGCTAGAAGGTTGAGATTTCCCACACATATTCTTTGGCTTCCTACGCAGCGCAAGTTTATTTTAGCCGAGCGCCACGCCCCCTCTAACGCCCACAATCGCCCACTAACGATTTTAAAATGGGTCCTGCGCCCACATCTTTAAAGATTTCCGAGAAGTATAAATGCAATTTTGTTGTGTATATTTATACCTATCGTAATGTACAAGACATTTTTGAAGTCGGACCATTCATTAAAAAGTTATACGCAATCAAAATTTATGTATCTATCTCCCTCGCACTCCCTTTAGCTGAGGTTCGAATATTAGATAGTCGGGACACCAACCCGAGTACAGCTTTCGCACTCCCTTTAGCTGAGTGACGGGTATTAGATAGTCGGGACACCAACCCGACTATAGCGTTCTCTCTTGTTTTTATAGTTAAACAGCTGCGTGGGCCCGAAGAATTTACTCCGCTAGTAATGGCTAATACCCTACTGATGAACAAGTATTGGCAACTGTTATGAATATTGTTGACTAAATGCTTTTCAGATGACTTTTTTCTCTGTGCAGTTATTCGTTTTGCACCGCAGAGGACGCCACATGCTAAACGGCATGTGTGACATTTTTACTACCAAACATTTGTTTTGCGCACCGGAGCTGCTGCCCCCATTGCCTGTAGAACGTACATAAATACATACACATATGTGTGTACATTGTACGTGGCCGGGCACGGAAAATGGGAGTGGGGAATATGAAAATATATCGGTTGGAGCATCAACACGTACCAGGGCACCGTGGTCGCCTGCCTGTCGCTGGCCGCTTTTCTGTTGACTTTGCATAATTTTATTCCTTTTTTTATTTTTATATGAGGTCTCTTTTTCCACGTTTCGCTTATATCGCTCACATACAAATGCCCTGTAGGCGACATTGACATTATAATCAATATTTCTCTTACTCCACTCATACACTGTTTTGCTTGATTGTGGATCATTTTTATACCATTTACTCGTTACTCGTACAGTTAAAGGGTGTGTGGAATTCGTTGGTTTCCGTACTCGGTGTCGAAACGTAAAAGTAAAAAAAAAAGAAGGAAGCGTTTCCGAATTTATAAAATAAATATCACTATGGACGGCAGTCCATGTAGTTACGCTGCGCACCAGGAGAGTGTGCGAAAGCGACTACTATGTATGTATATATGTATAGCCGCAGAATGGAAAATCTGCTGTGATGGTCCGGTCATAATGAGTGATACACTAATCGAAAGATATCGCAAGAACTAACAGGATTGCATACCAAGACTTAAAGAAAATCAATTGGTTTGGGAGAGAGAGCGGTGAAGGTAAGCCCTCTCGCAATGTTTTAGTTTTGTTCGTATTGAAAATACCTGTCGAATGATAAAATCCGATGCTCCGTTCAAAAGTTATAGCCAAAATAAGATTTTCTTCTTCCAAAAATGAAAATTTAATTCTGTTTGTCAGTTTGTGAGTTTGTCAATCTGTCCCAAAACGTTGGTTTAAAGTCCTGGAAATTTTATATGGTGTTAAACAGCTCGATTTAATAAACATTAGTTCTACCACTTTCGGAAAAACCCGCTACTTTAGTGGGAAAGAAGCTACAAATACATAGCTTAATTTCGTTAGTTCGTAAGTTCTACACTACTCAAGGGGGTATATACAGTGGCTCACAGCTTATTTCGTGCAGAGGTAAACTTAAAATTCAAACTCGTATAGCTAACAAACTATACGATAATTTACCAAAATTTAAATGCTTGTTATGTTAGGTAGTATTCTGGCCCTTATTGACCCACTTCTTTATTATACCCGTTACTCGTAGAGTAAAAGGGTATATTGTATTCGTGCAAAAGTGTGTAACAGCTAGAAGGAAGCGTTTCCGACCCCATAAAGTATATATTCTTGATCAGGGTTACTAGCCGAGTCGATCTAGCCATGTCCGTCTGTCCGCCTGTCCGTCTGTCTGTCCGTCTGTCTGTATGAACGCTGAGATCTCGGAAACTACAAAAGCCAGAAGGTTGAAATTTTTCACACATATTCTTGGGCTTCATACGCAGCGCAAGTTTCTTTTAGCCGAGCGCCACGCCCCCTCTAACGCCCACAATCGCCCACTAACCATTTTAAAATGTGTCCTGTGCCCACATCTTTAAAGATTTCCGAGAAGTATAAATGCAATTTTGTTGTGTATATTTATACTAGAGCCCTGCACGAGTTCAATTGTAAGTGAGCACTTCTAAGTTGACTTGAATTGTTCACTCACTCTGACTTACAAAAATATTTCCAAACGAATCAACCCGAGTGTAGGAAATTTCAAGTCAACTAGCTTCAAGTCACTGTTGGGCCTAAACGGGTGCGAGTGAGTGCGAGTGGCCCGATTGACTTGAATTCAGATCGAGCACTCGAACACTTAAAAGTCATATGGAAATTCGAAAATTTGAAAAAAATTTAGTATAAATTTTAGTTCTGCTCTTTCCTTTCGACTGACTTGTTGTGCTTGTGATTTCCTAAAATAATATTTTCATCCCCTTTGGCTATGGCTCAAGTCGTAAGTTTTGAAATACCTATTCAAGGTTTTATAATACTAATAATAAATCAAAAGGACTCAACAATAAACTTTTGCAAAGAATTAATGAGGCACATGAACCTGAAACGGCTGAGCAAACATCTGAAAACAATACAATATTTTCAAGTTTCATTCCAAATTTTTCACAGGACACGGATGAACATCTCATCGAAGATGAAATTTTGCTTTACCAATCCACAAAAGTATCGCTAAAAAAAAGATTATAATGTATTGCAATGGCGGGAAGAAAACAAAGGACAGTATCCTCTTTTATATAAAGTGAGTCTCAAAATTTTATGTGTTCCAGCTAGCAGTGCATCGTCGGAAAGGGCATTCTCACAGGCCCGACAGCTTATTTCCGAAAAAAGGACCGGAATTGCATCTTCAAGCATCAAATTTAATAAAATTATGTTTTTGAACTCGTATTTTCGGAAACCAAATGTTATGTAAATACAATGAAATTTAAAATAGTATGACCACATCAAACCTTCTTTGCTTAACAATTCAATTGACTCGAATTTTGGATTACTCGCACTCACTTGATCGTTTGTTTCAATCGAGTGCTCGAGTTTTTATGAGCAAGGCCTACCACTTGCTTGTTCGAAGTTTCTAAGTAAGCGAACTCGCACTCTAAAACTCTATTTTGTTAACATGACTTGTTTGTCAGTTCGAGTGAACTCGTGCAGGGCTCTAATTTATACCTTTCGAAATGTGGAAGACATTTTTCAAATCGGACCATTCATAAAAGGTTATACGCAATCAAAATTTATGTATCTATCTCCCTCGCACTCCCTTTAGCTGAGGTTCGATTTAGAGGTCTGCATGAATGCATTCAAATCGCCCTATGAAATTCATAGGGTTTTTTAGAAAGGCACCTTTTAAACAAGAAAAATTCTTTTAAACAAGAAAAATTCTTTCTTGTTTAAATTTCCTTTCAAGAAATTTTATTTCTTGATTTAAGAAATAATATTTCTTGAAAGGAAGTTTAATATTAACACTGAAACCCTAAAAATAAAATGTAACTTGGTTTTTTCTTTTGCATATTATATTTATTTACATTTAAAACATTTTACACTTAACATTTAAACATTTTTAAATAACACATTTTTGACTCAAGAAAACATTATTATTACCCAAGGTCTGTTGAACTTCATATGACCTAAGGTGATCCATTTTCTTCGCCTTTCCTCATCTATAAAAAAAGAGTTATTGGGATATCAATGATTTGTTTTTACATAAACAACTTTTTTGAAATAATGTAATGTTAATAATAGCCAAAATACAAACACGTTGGACAGACGACCGAGAGAGAGGAGCAAGACAGGTAGAAAATGAAGGGTTGAAAATCGAATTTCAGAGAGAGAGAGGCACGGGAGAGACACGTACATACATACATATATATTTACATACAGTCCTTTGCGCGAAGGGACCCACCGGGAAAATTCCTCTGGAAAATAACATATTTTCAAGAGGTTTCTCCATAGAAGCGGAAGGGACTAAACCTCATTCACCCCTTACATTTCTTCCATCTCTGGTTTCAAAATACACGGGGGTGACACAAAAAGTAAGGGGGAAATGAGGTTTCTATCTGGATCTCTGGCAGAAGAATGCAGGACAAAATCCACTGGTTTTTCGACTTCCCGCATTATAGATTTTCCACACGTACCCAGTTATGGTTTTCCTCCACTTGCAATATCTGTTTTTCTACACCCTCCCAGTTTTGGTTTTTCCAGACCCTCGCAGTTTTGGTTTTGCACTGCTTTGCAGTATCTGATTTTCCACAATAAAAATCATGTTTTTTGTAATATTTGTTTGTGTATTTATTAATAATATTTACAATCGAAGCATTCCCGGGTTTTGCTTGGCCGAATGCAGTACTTAGATATCCATTTCTTGTCTGTCTTCTGAAAATATCAAACATAATTTAGATATGAATGTAAGACCAGGAATAATAATAAGAGTAATTACCATTATTAGGTCTCCGCACAAAATTAAAGGATCTCTCCAGAAATTATGCCTGGTTTGCCATGGCCGATCATTTACCCTCTGTTCAGTTGTTTTATGTCGGGTATCTATATCAAAAACTATGAGAAGAAAAAATAAAATGTGACAAACGCAGGCGCAACACTTCTGGTCCCAAGAAGTCTCAGTCGGCCTGGCTGAAATAAATGTAATATTTTGATTAAGTTAAACAACTAAGTTAGTACTGAAGTACTATTTATACAACCATTTAATGAACACCTCACACCATTTACCACTGGTAAAGATTAAAAACATTTCAAGTGTCACTGAAATGCAGAATTTGTGTTGAAGATAGCATCCGGAGGCGTATATTTATAAATGGCGAAAATATCTGTGATACTAACCTTTGTAACGCTGAAATAAAGGTTATAAAAAGACAAAATTCATTTTATCACTCACCTTTTTATTGTTTTTTAGATTAAAATTAACTATTTTCACTTTTTTTTCACTTTTTCCAACAAATTTAAAAATGATGTGACCCTGCATTATATTCTTGATAATACCATACAAAATGCAGATAACTGTGGTGTAAATTTCGTTGTAAAGTTGGGTCACACTTTGGCGCCGAATAAATATTTAAACAATACTTTTCAGGGACCGTAATCATTAAAGGTTACGTATATTATAGGTATATTAGGCATTTTTCGTGTTATTAATACTACCAACACGAATTTTTATTTTTTAACAACACTTAAAAATGGCTTAGGCCACGATCTGACGATCAAATTTTTTTATTTCACAAAAAATGTTTAAAAATGTAAAAAACAACAATGGTTTTCTTTGTAATTTAATGTAATTCCTTGATAATTGTGATCAAATATTTTAATCGTCTTACCGTGGCTTTTCTCTATAATTTGGTTGAATCCCACATTCATCCTTATTATTATTTGAAAAATGTTGAGTAAAATAAATTAATATTATCATTATAGACATTATGATAATAATGTTATATAGTTTATTTTTTTTGATTAACAATTATTAATATTTTTTCTACGACTTTTAAAATTACTAAAAATTAAAACTAAATGTGAGAAACAAGTCTTTTGGTTTTGGTGAAAATCATAGGATTTTTGAATATTATAAGTTGGTGATTTTTTTGTTAAAAAATATAATCGTAGTGCCACAGAAATCACACAGCGCATAAATGGCCTGATATTGATGCTACTCAGAAACCCACCCTCATTTAGCGCTCAGAAATTATCTATCCCTACACCGCCGCCTGCAAAAAGGAACAGGATTTCAAGAACACAAAAACCAACTTCTCACATTCCCGCTGGGCAGGGCAGATCGTGTCAGTTTTAAGAAGGTAAAGAGAGATACGTCGCGACACGTAGGTCAAGCGAGCGAGAGAGAGGAGCAGAATATGAAAGGGTTGAAAATCGGGTTTCAGATCGGGTGAGCCGCGTACATGCATAGATATTTACATGCATACATAAGTATGTCAAACAAATACAACATATTTTTCTTACCTTAGAAGGTTTTAAAACAAAATTACAGCTTCGACAAACAAATTATTTGGCTGATGCAACTGCAGGTATTTTCACTCTGAAAAATAAATAAAATGCGAGTAATAAGATAAAGTTATTATAGAACTGTACACCCAGAAATTTATGTACAAATGTATGTATGTACGTAGCTCTTAGCTAAAAAACAATTCAACTTAATTGATATAAGCTTGGTAAAGAGATTTTGAATTTATCCTTTAATTACATACATACAATTGTACGCGCGCTATACAAAAAATTATATATTTACATACCTTTGAATATTCGGAAAAAGGCTTCACCTCTTATCCGCTTGAAAATCACGTCCATCACTCACGAATTTTTTTCACAACTGACGCTCGGGGGATCAGAGAAGTCGGTAGCCGGGTAGTAGTCGGGCCGAGTAGGCCCTTCGTCCCACTTCGTTTTTCTTGTCGTTATCATTCGGCAGCCGAAGAAAGTCAATGGCTACTTTCCTATATTCTAGGGTCATTTCATTCATATATTCAAAGGTGATTTTGTCCTTAAATACGTACAAGAATGTTTTGGCTGCGACGGCAAAACAAACATATGAGATTTTCATTTTTCTATTTTTAAGAAAAATTCTTTCTTGAATTTTTTCCATCAAGAAAGGTTTTCTGTATTCAAAGGCCAATTTTCTAATAACAAGAAATTTTTTTTCTATTTTCAAAGGTAGGCCGATTCAATGGCGAGATTTCCAAAATTTAGAAATTAATTTTTATGAGTGTAGACTCAGTCTCACAATATTCAAGCTATATCGCCCGAATGGGAATAAAACAAAATGACAGTTTTGACTGAGTTCATTCGAGTTAATTCTATAATAAACAAGAGAGAACGCTATAGTCGGGTTGTTGTCCCGACTATCTAATACCCGTCACTCAGCTAAAGGGAGTGCGAACGCTGTGTCGGGTTGATGTCCCGACTAATAATCGTAACTCAGCTAAAGGGAGTGCGAGGGAGATAGATATATAATTTTTGATTGCGTATAACTTTTTAATGAATGGTCCGATTTGAAAAATGTCTTCTACATTTCGATAGGTATAAATATACACAACAAAATTGCATTTATACTTCTCGGAAATCTTTAAAGGACCCATTTAAAATCGTTAGTGGGCGATTGTGGGCGTTAGAGGGGGCGTGGCGCTCGGCTAAAATAAACTTGCGCTGCGTAGGAAGCCAAAGAATATGTGTGGGAAATCTCAACCTTCTAGCTTTTGTAGTTTCTGAGATCTCAGCGTTCATACAGACGGACAGACAGACAGACAGACAGACAGACAGACAGACAGACAGACAGACAGACAGACGGACAGACGGACATGGCTAGATCGACTCGGCTAGTGACCCTGATCAAGAATATATATACTTTATGGGGTCGGAAACGCTTCCTTCTAGCTGTTACATACTTTTGCACGAATCTAGTATACCCTTTTACTCTACGAGTAACGGGTATAAAAATATCAAAGGACAGGGCTTGTAATGCATCTAAATATAACAAAATCATAAATTGATAATATTAAAGTTACAAAAATACAAAAAAAAAACATTTTTTTTAATTGTTAAAGATTTATTTATATTGGCGTGTAAAAACATAATTTTGTTAATGCTGTCCGCGTTAGTGGCAATTAAACAACGTTTTTCTGTTATTAAGTTTCGTGCGTCTGAAAACACTCTTTCGGATGCAGCACTGCTACCTGGTATACACAAAATTTTGCAGCTTGTTTTGTACAAAAGAGGAAAAATATGCTTTTGGGACTTCCTCCATTCAAGGCAATTGAACTCTGGCGAGTAAATCACGTTTGTGTTTGAATAGCTTCTGATTTCACTCTCCACTTGATCTGCATTTCCGCAAATTCGTCATCAATAGGAGAGATTGTATCTTCACATTCTTTTGAAATGTTACCAGAAATTTAAGTTGTCATTATGTCTTTGCAGTCGTTAATTTTTGAGTCTTTATCTGTAGTAGAAAATTGTAGTAGTTTGTTGGTTAATGAAAAAAGAAGAAATGCTAGATTATGATATTTACTTAAATTTGGAACTACTGTTTCTAAAAGTTGGTTGTTCAAAGCGGATTTAAAAAGTTCAATAATTTTGCTATCATTTATGTCAAGAAGGCATGTTTTTTGTAGTTTTTTTATGTTTGGTACGACTAAGTGCAAAGTTGGTCGTTTGCTGGCCTCTAGTTTTTTTGATACGCCCTCAATCACTTTCAAAAGGCTGGAAATTTCACTCAAATTGTTTACATTCAAGTTGTCGATTCTGTGAACTTCTTATTTCTCCTTCAAGTGTTTTGAAATTCCAACCCAATTAACCTCTACCGATCTTACTAAGTAAAATACAGTGTTCCACCTAGTTGGACAGTAACTTTTTTTAGGGAGAGTCCAAAAGAGGCGTTTGATCCAGACTTCTTGAAATATCTAACTACCTTGCTACAGCTTGATACTCTAGATATCATTTCCGGTAAGATTTTGAGTGCCTTCTCTATACTGTTATTAATCAAGTGGTTCACGCAATGAACTTTTTGATTGTCGCGAAATGCTGCAATCATGTTGGACCCACGATCTGACATAATAACTGGACTGTCATGGTCGAGGTTGCATTCGAATTGTTCCAATATGTTCTTAATTTCCGCTCGAATATTTTTGCATTTTTTTTAAAGTTAAATTATTTTTTATTTCAAAATTTCCTCCTTGATTGGGCCAACATGCAATTGAAACATCTTGGAAATGTTTCGCGATATTGTTGTAGGATGAGGCAACAGCTTGTTAACATCAACGTTGGCACCAAACGTGGCACCGACTTCTATAAGAAATTTAGCGAAGTCCTTCAACCCAGAATCCTGAACAATTTTAAAGGAGCGGCAGTTCTCTATAGTCCATTTCGTCATTAGCGCAGTAGCCTTCTGCTTGGTTTCTTGGCTTACATCGACTTGGGAAACGTTAGCTGTGGTCTGTGATACTCGTGTGTAACACTTATGTTTTACTAAGTTGGATGTGCTTGCTCCAAACTTAAAAACACTTTTGCAAATGTTGCAGGCGACAACGCCATGGACTTCTTCTGTTTTTCCGTTTATAATATTTGAAAACAAGTCCCACACCTTGCTTCTTCCTCTCTTCTTACTCAAGGTATACACTCCATCGAGAAGTTTCTGCTTTGTTTCTAAAAGCTCTTCAGTGGATAAGACCTAACAGACCACATTATTTTAAAACACTGATAAAATTAATAACAGAAAGAAACAAATAAACTTACAGGATTGTTCATTTTTGCTAATAATAACTCGAATAACTCGAATGACTCGAATGTTATTGACATGCCTACCTTGTCGTTTTATATTAAGCAATATTTCAGTATAATTCATCTGAATTGAATGTCGAAAATTGTCAAACTCAGTATCATTCAAATTCACTCGCTTTCATTTGACTGTGGGATGTCACTCAATTCATTCATGATAATTCGAATTAATTCAAATATATTCAACTTTCGAATGTATTTAAGCAGACCTCTAGTACGAACTTCGAATATTAGATAGTCGGGACACCAACCCGAGTACAGCGTTCGCACTCCCTTTAGCTGAGTGACGGGTATTAGATAATCGGGACACCAACCCGACTATAGCTTTCTCTCTTGTTTTTAGATTCCATAGAATAACACTTAAAATTAAAAAAAAACTAAAATCATTGACTCTTTTAATGTTACAGCTTATTTCGTGCAAAACTTTAAAATTATTATTATTTGTTAAATTTACTATGCATTTTTAATGATTTTAAGTCTGTTCCGGTTCAGATACTATTGTACAGGATGCATTTTAGGCCTATTGCACTATGGGGCATTTGACCTGTTTTTTTTTTTTAAATTAATAATTCCAAAACAAAGCAACTTTTTTGAGTTTGGTTTTTTGAAATATGTTTATAATATTTAAATACATCTTTTTGAGCAAAAATTAAACACTATAATACATTTTTAAATTAAACCTATGGTTTTTTCTTAAACCTATGGTTTTTATGGTTTCCGTTACGTGTTTAATCTTCGTCGCACTGACCACACTTCCCACCTAGTCAATAATGTTCTTGACCTTAGCCTTAGTCAGTGGATTGACCTTAAAACATTAATTTTTATTCATAAGATTGTGTGCACCCGTGAACCGTCTTACTTGTTTCAGAAACTTCTTCCAGCTCAATCGCAAAGAACACAAAATTTTATTATCCCTCGATATAAAACCTTATGCTCGAAGAGACAATTTTTTATAAATGCAATTCGCCTATGGAACTATCTCCCACATGCTATCAAAACAATTAGAAGCGCGTCTCAATTTAAATCGAAAATTAAAAAATTAATGCTAGATCAAAATTAGTTGCAAACTTATAATCAAATTATTAACCCTACTTTGTTAGATTTTAAGTTTTACTTTTAAATTAAATTATTCTTGTTACTCAATCCGATGTGACTAGCGCAATAAATATAAGTTTTTACTTGTAGCGTTAGGATATAAACAAATAAAATTAAATTAAAAATTAAAACATGTTAAAACAAACAAAAAAACATTTTTTTGAAAACTTTCTTCTTTGAAGAGATATTGACTTTTTCCTGTAAAATCCGACATTTTTGTATGTCAAATACTGGATATGCCGTATAAAAAAATATTTCCCATGAAAATACGACGCGGAATGTTTTTAAATCAAATATAATGTTATGGCGAAGACTTTTGCATTAAATTTATTTACAATTTCATCTTACAAAACAAGAAGAAGACAAATAAAGTGTTAATTTGACCATTTTTGGCAGTGCCGTAAAAACTGAATTTCTCTTAAAGTCGCAAAAAGTGCACATTAAGACTGGATGTCCCGAATCGAGAATTGACCCCCTTTAAAATGATTCAACCCACAGGCTCAACAAATTTCAACATTTCTTCTAATCTCTATTCAAAGTTGAACTTTCTTTTTCCAAACCTTTAAGAGAGACTACTTGGTATATGAAGCCATTGCTACAAATACACTCACGAAATAAGCATCACAGTAGTATTAACATAAAGTAAAGACAGTTTTAATGAATATCCATTTCAAATTTTATGGTTCTACGTCTTGTCGTTGAAAAGATATTAATTTATATATGCCCTGCAAAATCGAGCAAAGTATGAACACGTTGTGTTCGCTTGCTGCGCCTGACTTTAACAGCTGTTATTTTAACATTGGACTGTTAACCTAACATTTGCGGTATGTAACATTTCATTTTGATCTATTCTTAATACGTTTCCAATAATGTTTCAAAAATTTGAGTACTTGTAAAGAACACATTTATGCCAAAAAAACAGGTCAAATGCCCCATAGTGTATTGGTACCACTTAATTCCTTCGTAAGGATCGTTCGATCATGGATAGTTGAGAACTGGGTCCTTACTCAATAAATTCTGCAAATTTGGGATACATTTTTCGACATTTTTAATACGAAAATATACATTTAAACATTTTAATTGATTATTTTATTTTTTTTGCATGTAACTTTTTTTTTTTAGTGTATTTGACATAACTAAAATTCAAAAAAAAATTGTTAATAATAGGCGCTTCAATGTTTAAAAAAAAAACATTTTTGGCCATAATTTACAAATAATAATTTTAAAGTTTTGCACGAAATAAGCTGTGACATTAAAAGAGTCAATGATTTTAGTTTTTTTTAATTTTAAGTGTTATTCTATGGAATCTAAAAATAAAAAAGTGGGTTAATAAGAGCCAGAATAGTACCTAACATAACTGCATTTAAATTTTGGTACATTATCGTTTAGTTTGTTAGCTATACGAGTTTGAATTTTAAGTTTACCTCTGCACAAAATAAGCTGTGAGCCACTGTACATATAGAACTTCAAATTTGTCAAGTTTTTCATGATTTTTTTAAATAATAAGGGTTTGTGCTGGAAGCTTGCAACTTGGCATGTTGAATACATAGTTCTTATATAATTTAAACCAATTTTAATTTTTTTTGTATCTTTTAAAATGGCGGCCGTAGGAATTTTTTTGTCACGCCTTTTTTAAAAAAAGTAGGCCAGCTGCGGATCGTCTACCGGTCGCTGTGTATATCCGATTTTTGTGAAACCAAATTTATTTTGTTGAGAAATAATGTAGAAACTTTCTGAATCTAAATTACATAGAATATCTCAAAAACTCTGGTTGGGGCACTCTTTTAAAGTCAAAAATAAATTTGTTTCTTATTTTTCTTGTTGTTTTTGCTTTACAAAAAATACTTTAACGTACAAATTTCTACATAAAGTAGGTTCAGACAGTGGGCAATTTCTTTACAAATATTTCCGTAAAAGCAGCATGATGATCGAAGCATTACTTTTTGAGATACACGATCTGCAGCTGAGAAAAACATGGTTTCGAGAAAAACGCATTTAAAGTAATGAAATATATCTACTGCACAAGGAAGATGGGTGCCGTCACACTGGACTAAGTTAAAAAATAGTTCGAATTTCTTCGTGAAACTTTCATGACACATTCTTAAAGAGTTATACTACCAATTTAAATAATAAAAAGAAATTTAATTTTTTTTGTTTTCTATATGTATCTCCCCCCTTAATGTATTCAGCGTGCGACGCGTAAACGATTTTTAGGAGTCTCAGAAATATTGCGATTGAACAGGATGAATATTTGTGTATTTAATAAATACTATTTATTGTGTTTTAAATATATGGATTTACAAATATGTATTTTTATATTATACGTATTATAATAACATTATATAGAATTATATTATTATAAACTATTTTAATAATTTAGCAAACCAAAAAACACAAAGGGGAAGGTTTGTGCGCTTTTCTTTCCAAACAGAAGCGCGCGCTGATCAAATCAAATTTAAATGGCACAAAATCGTTAAGCCAAATTTTTTTTTCATATATAAAATTAAATAAAATGTCCTTGTATAATATTTAAATATACTCCTAAGGTAGCTTAAGTTTGAAAATTAAACCTACCCTGTAAAAATTAATAAAAAGTATTTATACATGTATTTGTATATTAACTATATTATTTCCTAAGGTAATACTATATATTAGCGGACTCACCCCCGAAATTCGCAAAAAAATAATCCTCGATGGACCGCGATTTCTTAAGAATTTACGTGCAAAAAGAACTTGGCGGTCGGCCATGGTTCTCTTGTAATTTAATTTCAAAGTTCCCCGGTTTGCTATAGAAAACAAGCTGGAAAAAAATGTAGTTGGCACATTGCAGGGCCTTTAAAAAGTCCGTTGGTTGAATATCCTTCCTATCCTAAACTTCGATCTGTGCTAATAAAACCTAAGGGTTGGCATTATCCTTTTTCTTGATCCTTTCGCTTCCCTGGACTCTAAAACCCTTGGGTCCGGCTGTGTGCCTTGCATTTTGGCACAGTGAGAGTCCTTTAAAACGCCTTAAAAGGATCCGAATGGTAAAAACAACTTCTGGGCACATATTTCCTAATATTAGCATATGATTGACCCTGATCCTGCCCTTAAAATATTGTTTTTCGCACTGATATGGGTTATTTTAACTGATATGAGTTATTTTAACGATTTAATGATTCAAATTTAGCATAATGCCATCTAGACAACTGAGACAAAGCGGACTTAGCAAAAAAACCAGAAAGGAAGCTATCTTCGGCCAGCCGAAGCTTATATACCCTTGTAGATAAAGTAATGCTTACTCGGTCCAGTTCCGTTTGTAATTAAATTTTGTTTTTAAGTTGTCAAGAATTAAAACGCCTACTTCCTACAGTTACAATGAATTTTCTTATATTTGTTTGAAAATTCCTATGGGAGCCCTAAGATATAGTGGTCCGATCCGGCTCGCTCCGACATATGTACTACCTGCAATAGAAAGAAGACTTTCGGGAAAGTTTCATCGCGATAGCTTTAAAACTGAGAGACTAGTTCGCATAGAAACGGACAGACGGACAGACGGACATGGCTAGATAGACTCGGCTATTGGTGCTGATCAAGAATATATATACTTTATGTGGTCGGAAACGTCTCCTTCACTGCGTTGCAAACATCTGACTGAAATTATAATACCCTCTACAAGGGTATAATGAGTAAACACCGATTTAAGTTTTAGCGAAATAGTTAAATACAACACAAGTGTGCCAAGAATCTTGTTCGGGCGGAATATGCTCATTTTTTCGTTTTTGAGTTTTAAAAAATTAGTCTTAAGAGATATCACTATGGACGGCAGTCCATGTAGTGACGAAGCGCACCAGGAGAGTGTGCGAAGGCGACTACTATTATATATCTGCTGTGATAGTCCGATCGTAATGAGTAATACACCAATCGAAAGGTATTGCAAGAACTTAAAGGATTGCCTACCAAGACTTTAAGAAAATCAATTGGCTTGGGAGAGAGAGCGGTGAAAGTGAAAAAGTGCAAGTTTCGAAATTTGGAGCTGTTGGGGCCGGTGGGGATAAATGCCCCCTCGCAATGTTTTAGTTGTGTTCCTCTTGAAAATACCCCTCGAGTAAACGAGTAAATTTTAGGTAGCGCACTTATTTAGTCGCATCTAAAATCATTTTTCGTCACAAAAGTTGATATCAGAACTTTTGTACGTTGAAGGTGCGATCGTCACTATTTTTTTACCTCGTTAAGAGGTGTTTTTATTTGATAAATATAAGAACGAATTACTTAAACAGTAAAATGTGGCCCTTACATAAAAAAATTTTGTTTAATTTTTTTATTTATATATTAGTTGGAGAATATTGAACCTAAAGTCCAAGATGCCAAGTGTACCAAGAATTAAGTTCATCACTGTACCTTTTAACACAATACACTAAATATGAAAATATTTAACTGCAGCCTGATAATATTAGATATGATGTTTTTAATTTAATTTAAATTTAAAATTAAATTAAATATTTTTATTTTCAAGTTAATAAAAACAGCCATGGATAAAAATAAAGCGAAATTTATTTAATTGAAATATCCTTTAAATATATACAATTTAAATATCCTTCGCTTTGTTTTTGTTTAACAATCGGAATATATTCAAATATAATAAACTTTATTAAAATATTGGGGTGAACTTCCGTTTAGCTCCTACCCCCAATTTTGTTCAAACTTTCCATATCGACGTGTTTTTGGGTCCTGATTACGGGAAAAATAGTCAAAGTTGGCGCAAATAACGGGATCATGGAAAATAACGGTAAAAACTGTTTTTCTTAAATATCTTCGAATATAATAACCTAATCAAGAAGCTAGCTAGGAGAAATGTAAGCTATTAAATAAATGAGTACTTTATGTTTTATACATTTTTTCAGTAAAACTAATAGTTTTCGTTAAAAACGCTAAATAAGAATATATGTTCACAATAATTGAAAATAAAAAACCGTTGGAGCACACTTGCGTCATTTTGCCCGATATATCGCACGAAAGCTTCATGTTATATCGGTGTGTCAAAATTTATATCGATGTCTCTCGATGTATTAGCGATGATACTACCTAAGCACGAGAATGGCATTACATTTTTTAAGAAGAGCATTTCTGTTCTCGTAGTTAAATATAACATTTAGAAAACAAAATAAAATACAAATTATACAACGGAAATAAAATTTATTAACAAAAAATACATATAAATCATTTATTAAATCGCAGGCAAAAATTTTTTTAAACATTTTGATTAGGTTATTATATTCGAAGATATTTAAGAAAAACAGTTTTTACCGTTATTTTCCATGATCCCGTTATTTGCGCCAACTTTGACTATTTTTCCCGTAATCAGGACCCAAAAACACGTCGATATGGAAAGTTTGAACAAAATTGGCGGTAGGAGCTAAACGGAAGTTCACCCATTTTTTCAGTTACAAAGCGTTTATTCACGTTTGAAATTAAAAAAACAAAAAACCGAATATTAAAGTGATCCACTGTAGTTCTTTATTTTAAAAATCAACACATGCCTCAAATTCCGATTTTCCTCGTGCGCTGCGACACTACGTGGACTGCCGTCCATAGTGATAAGAACATATTATAAGTATTTTAAACTGAAATGGTTACTGCTGGAAAAGTTTTGCGCAGAATAAATTGCACAAAATTTAATTAACTGCACTTGAGTGCGTTGCCTGGCCGTTCGCTCTTCCCCTCTGTTCGCTGCAGTTACGCGTGTGTACGATAATCATAATTCAAAGTTCTCTCTTTGGTTGGTCGGGTAAAGCAACACAAACAAAAGGAAAACACCGCGAAACTTTATAAAATTGAAAATTACACAATTTTACAGTTCAATGCTGGGGGAAAAGATCCGGACGGCCAAAGGGCTGGATATTCAAGTACATACATACATATGTGCGAAGCAGAGGCCTTTAATATTGCTAGCAAACAATCGATATACATATGTACACACAAAAAAATTTGCTTGGTAAAATTGACCAACAAAGATAGTTACGTAACTATAAAAATAGTTACGTGTATTTTGTTTTTGCTTTGGGTTTGTGTCTTTGCTAATGTATGTATTTTGTTGTTGTGAAATGACTATTTACTTAGTAGAATTGACCATTTTGCTGGTTGGGGCCTGTTTGACAATTATAACAGTTGATTTTACCAAGTTTTTTTTTTGTGTGTACGTGAAAGAGGAAGTTTGTTGATTTTGATAGAATTTTATATCTGTAACCGTACTAGCACTTTGCGAACGCTTGCAGGGTATACAGCTTTCATCGTTTTCGAGGATGTACTGATATTTGAGTTAAAAACATGAAGGAGGAAAAAGTTTTCTGCGCGGCCGATACAACTAACAAATCGCCCCAGAAACGCGCCTAATGACGCGTAACTGCTGGCGCTCATAAACAACAAAAGCAGAAAGGCGTCCTTTATGCCCAGGTTTTAACCGCCAAGCGCACAGTGGGCGATTTGGTCTCGCTAGCGGCATTTAATCAATAACTTCTAAACGAAAATAGATGTCTTCATTCGGTTTTTTTCCACTGATCAGAGAAAAATCATAAAACTTTTTAAGTTAAACATTTTTTTTTTTTTATTTTTAAAAAATATAAATATAATTTAAAAAAAAAAAATTTTAAATTTTAAATATAATTTTTTTTACTTTAATTTTTTTCTTTCTTTAATTAATATATTTCATAAAAAAGCGTTATCTAAAAAAGGCTAGAATGTTATTCGAAATCATCGGAATCAGAGAGAGGAAAAGTACCATAGCTTGAAGGCTATCAGGTAATAGCAGTTCAAATTACACATTTTGGACGCCACTGATTTACACTTTCGGCTAATGAAAGAGTTAGACTGAATCCACTTGAATCCGGTAAGTTCGACTCCACGAAAGACAGGTGTGCGCTAATCCGGGCTCGTTGTTAATACACTGAAATACCTCTACGTTTTATGAGCTACACATTTATAGACCGGTCACAAACATAGATTTTTTTGTAATACATACCAAGAAGATAATAAAAGCCAAGTCTTTAATAAATTCAATAAAAAAATGTAATTTTCCGAGGAATTCGAAATTAATGCGCGCAAAAAGAAAGAATTTTTGTAAAGCTTTTTATAAAATCATATGGTGTGTTTGTCTGTTCACAGCTGATGTTCAGCTTATTGTAGATTTTTTAGAAAAGCTTAGATAAATCTAATCAATGTATCTGTTATCGACTTGTGAAAAAATATTAAGGCTTTTTTACATTTTAAAATTTGAATTAAATGCCGCTAGCGAGACCAAATCGCCCACTGTGCAGCGTCCTCTTCCACCGCCCAAGGCACGACCACTTGTCAAACAGAATTTTTAGTCATGGTTATAGCTAAAAGTAAGATGAAGCTGGAAAGGGGATTTAAGATCTTTTTAAACAAATTATGCACACGTTTTAATTGGCTTTCAACTGAGGGTGGCGAGCGCGTCATTCTTACGGATAAAATTAAATAGTAGGTGACCACAAAACTATCAAGCAGTGCTGCCATTACTTAGCTTAAAAAACAGGACAGATCAGCCAAAAAAAAACCTGGAAAAAAAGGACAAAAAAAAATTAAAAAGGACAATATTATTGTGTTTTTGTTAACAGGTTACATTTTGTACGGCATTTGTTTATGGCTCAACCAATCGTTTTTAAACTTATCGCCAGAGCTCCCCAAAAGTGTCCCCATTTCACAGGCTGTCAGAAAAAGATCTGTTACCTTAGAACACTATGGAAAAGATATAGAGAGACACTCTCAAAGTGTTTTTTGTTTCAATATTAAATGTGAATTGCCAGCATAGGGGTGGCACAGAAATCTCTTCGGGCGAAATTCGGTTGGAATCTGCGTTAGCATACTAATTTCGCCTAAAGACAGTTATGCGCACCCCCACGAATAAAAAATTCCATGAGGCCGTAGCGTCACTACCTTGATTAAGAACTGGTAGTTTTCTAAAAACTAGATCGAGACAATTCGACTGAATGTTTAGAAATAAATCAACCGCGAATTTTTTGGAAGAAGAGGACCCTTTGTGAAAATGCGTTTTGGTGTCAGGAGAACTAACTCTCTTCAGACGAATAGAAAAAAAAAACCTAACGCGAATTCTTCAGAAGAGGAGTACCCTTTGTGAAATTGCGTGTTTGGAGTCAGGAAAACAAACTTACTCTCTTCAGATGAATAGGAAAAAACCTAAGCGAATTCTTCAGGAGAAGGCGAGCCTTCACTACATTTATTATAATAAAGGAAACAAGAAAGGAAGCTACCTTCGGCCAGCCGAAGCTTATATACCCTTGCAGATAAAGTAATGCTCACTCGGTGCAGTTCCAGAGATTCCAGATTCAGCGTTTCTATTTATTTAAATTTTGTTTTTAAGTAGTCAAGAATCAAAACGCCTACTTCCTACAAAGTTACAATGAATTTTCTTATATTTGTTTGAATATTCCTATGGGAGCCTTAAGATATAGTGGACCGATCCGGCTCGCTCCGACATATGTACTACCTGCAATAGAAAGAAGACTTTCGGGAAAGTTTCATCGCGATAGCTTTAAAACTGAGAGACTAGTTCGCATAGAAACGGACAGACGGACAGATGGACAGACGGACAGACGGACATGGCTAGACAGACTCGGCTATTGGTGCTGATCAAGAATATATATACTTTTTGTGGTCGGAAACGTCTCCTTCACTGCCTTGCAAACATCTGACTGAAATTATAATACCCTCTACAAGGGTATAAAAATTTGTTTAATGTAATTATACCTTTGCAGAGGGTATTATAATTTCAGTAAGATGTTTGCAACGCAGTGAAGGAGACGTTTCCGACCACATAAAGTATATATATTCTTGATCAGCATCTATAGCCAAGTACATCTAACCATGTTCGTCTGTCCGTCTGTCAGTCCGTCCGTCTGTCCGTTTCTATGCGAACTAGTCCCTCTTAAAACTATTGCGATGAAACTTTCCCGAAAGTCTTCTTTCTATTGCAGATAGTACATATGTCGGAACGAGCCGGATCGGACCACTATATCTTATCTTATCTTAACTTTGTAGAAAGTAGTCGTTTTGATTTTTGACAATGTAAAAACAACGGATCTGCGCAATAAGTCCCCAAGAAATAAGTCCCCAAAAAAATGAAATAAGGCCCAAAAAATTGGGGAGTTGTTTCATATGAAATAAGTCCCCAATTTAAAAAACGAAATAACTCACCAATCCCAAAAAGTCGGCAATACAATAAAATTGAAATAAGGCCCCAAAAGGTTTGGGGAGTTATTTCATATGAAATATAAGTTCCCATTTAAAAAAAAAACAAGAGAGAACGCTATAGTCGGGTGCCCCGACTATCAGATACCCGTTACTCAGCTAAAGGGAGTGCGAAGGAGATGGAGAAAAACTTTGATCCGCCGTAACTTTTAAACGAATGGTCCGATTTAAAAAATTTCTTCTACATTTCGATAGGTATTGATAAACACAATAAAACTGCATTTTTACTTTTCCAAAATATTGAAATTTTTAAAATTGTATATAAGCGATTGTGGGCGTTAGTGGGGGCGTGGCACCCTTTTGAAACAAACTTGCGCTGCGTAGGAACTCCTAGAATCTGCATGCAAAATGTCAATCTTCTAGCTTTTATAGTTTCCGAGATCTCAGCGTTCATACAGACAGACAGACGGACAGACAGACGGACAGACAGACAGACGGACAGACGGACAGACGGACATGGCTAGATCGACTCGGCTAGTGATCCCGATCAAGAATATATATAGTTTATAGGGTCGGAAACGCTTCCTTCTACCTGTTACATACTTTTGCACGAATCTAATATACCCTAATATCACCCCAAATTTGTTTTAGTTGTTATACCCGTTACTCGTAGAGTAAAAGGGTATATTGTATTCGTGCAAAAGTATGTAACAGCTAGAAGGAAGCGTTTCCGACCCCATAAAGTATATATATTCTTGATCAGGGTCACTAGCCGAGTCGATCTAGCCATGTCCGTCTGTCCGTCTGTCTGTCCGTCTGTCTGTCTGTCTGCCTGTCTGTCTGTCTGTCTGTCTGTCTGTCCGTATGAACGCTGAGATCTCAGAAACTACAAAAGCTAGAAGGTTTAGATTTTCCACACATATTCTTGGGCTTCCTACGCAGCGCAAGTTTATTTCAGACGAGCGCCACGCCCCCTCTAACGCCCACTAACGATTTTAAAATGTGCCTGGCAGTCACACCTTTAAAGATTTCCGAAAAGTATAAATGCAATTTTGTTGTGTATATTTATACCTATCGAAATGTAGAAGACATTTTTTAAATCGGACCATTCATTAAAAAGTTATACGCAATCCAAAAATATATATCCATCTCCCTCGCACTCCCTTTAGCCGAGTGACGGGTATTAGATAGTCGGGACACGAACCCGACTATAGCGTTCTCTCTTGTTTTGATGTGTGTATTTTGTATTTGTATTTTATTATTACGTGTCATCCTAACGCTACAAGTTTGGAACTTATAAATTAATGCGCTAGTCACAGATAGGTGCAAATATTTACTTATTAAGGTGTGTTTCAAAATTATACGACACCATAACTTTCTTAAATATTTTTTTTTTTTTAAAGTCGTATTAAGGTGATTGTGTTTGTATTTAATCGTTATAACAAAACAAAGAATTTCATGTGAAAACAATATAAAATTTGCCTCCGTGGCATAACTTATAACAAAATCTTAATTTTAAGGTGTTTCATAATTATACGACACCATTGATTTTTTCCGGTTCCAATGATCAAACTTACCTGAAATTTTTTTTCTGGTTAAATATAAACTAAAAGATTCGATTTTGAGAGTAATCCAGCTTTGGGCTGGATCTTTGATCCTTCTAATCTTCGGCCCATACATAAATATTGAATATTTCTCTCTATACCTTAAAAAAAGTTTTTTTTCGAAGTCATATCCCCCAATTCGTCTTAACTTTTGTGTGGTCAATATTCTTAACACTTTTGAATCAAATAAGAATCCTGTTCAGTGTCTTACGTGCACGAAACAAAAATCCCCAGTCTGCGCCCCCTTAATGAAATCCCATGGAGAAAACACTCAAATTCGTATGAAAAAATTTCGAAAAAACTTCAAAGTGGCGCAGACTGGGAATCGCATTTCAAATGTTCCAATCGTGAAATGTGGAAAGTTTATTAAGGTTTTGAAGAACAAATTTTAGCATTTTGACAGAAAGTGACGGCCAAAATCAAATATTTTTGGAATAAAACAGGTTTTGTTCCAAAAAGGCGGTTTATAAAAAAATGATTTTTTAGGTCTGTTTCGTGCATGTAATGAACTAAAAAGGTTTTTAATTGGTTCAAAAGTGCTAAGAATATTGACCAGACAAAAGTTAAGACAAATTGTGGGATATGACTTCGAAAAACTACTTTTTTAGGGTGTATAGAGACATATTCAATATTTATGTATTGGTTGAAGATTGAAAGGACCTTTGGGCTGGATTACTCTCGAAATGGAACCTTTTAGTTTATATTTAACCAGAAAAAAAATTACGGTCAAGTTTGATCATCGGAACCGGAAAAAATCGATGGAAATAGACTATATTTCGAAAAATTAGCGGTAAATCCTTAAAAAGAGGATCAAGGACGCGTGGTATTTTTTTTCGTACACATCATACAGTATTCTTTCGATCTGCATTTAAATGTTTCGCTTTCTATAAACAACAACAACGCTACAAATTTTCAAAAAATAAGTGTGTTGGTGTCGTGTAATTTTTAAACACACCTTATATGACTTAAAACTAATTTTAAAACTAACCTAAGTCGCTTTCTAATTTTACTTTAATTTACCTAATAGTGTTTTTAAGGTGTGAGAGTAGCTTTGTTTTGAATTGCATAGCACTGCTAATATTCTTTATATGGCTGGGGAGCTGATTCCATGATCGAATAGCATTTATTAAAAATTGTCTCTCGGCTGTCAATGATCTAGGTCTTATGCAAGTTAGGTTGTTTGCTCTTCTAGAGGCTGTAAATTGGAGTTTTTCAAATAGATATGAAGGTTCTTTTTCGAAAATAATTTTAGATAAATTAAGTTACGCATTTTTATCCATTCATTAAGGTCGACATTAAATATTTTTTGTGAAAATTCCGAGACATGATTTCTTGGTGGTAGGTTGAATATGTACCTTGCTATGCAATTGAATACCACCTTAATTTTGTTTTGGCTGATCGTGTCACAATTTGAAAAAACTTCTATTCCATAGAAAATCACTGGAGCAATACATGTTTTGGCTATCATTAAACGTATATGGGCCGTTCTTTTACAAACCAAACAGATTTGGCCAAAAAAAAATTTCACATTTTTGATTTGCCTGAAGCTTTTTTTACACGTACTATTCGTACTATTCGGAAAATAAGTAAACACGTGTATCAGGATTTGACCGAAAAAAAATTATTTTTTTAGTTAGAATTTTTTTAAGTGTGCCAAAAATTGTCAAATTTGAAAAAGTACCCTCTCATTGAAAATCTGCCAATAAAAGGTGTTCGGTTTGTAAAAGAACCGCCCATATGAGTGGGCAGGCAATTTTTGGTTACGGCTAATGTTCTTAATATGCCATATGTTTTTCCCACAGCCTTTGTTATGTGATCATTCCAGGTAAGGGTTCTGTTGAAAGTGAAACCTAAGTTTATGGCTGTTTCAACATATTCAAGTGGAACGTTATTTATGCTCAGAGGCTGTAAATTATTAAGAGCTATTTTCCTTTTACTTATGAAAAGACATTTAGATTTTAATGGGTTGATCCCAAGTCCATTGTTGCCGGCCCACTCAATTACACGTGCAAGATCCCTGTTACAAACATCTATACACTCATTTATTCTGTTTAATGGACGACTTACATACATTTGGACATCATCCGCATACAAGTGGACATTGCATTCAGACAGCGCATTCGGAAGGTCATTAACATATAAGGAAAACAATAAGGGACCAAGAACAGACCCTTGAGGTACACCACGATTCACATTTTCAAACGTAGAAGAGACGCTAGACAGTACAACGGATTGACGACGATTTTGTAGGTACGAAGACACAAGTTTGACAGAAGCTTTAGAAAACATGAACATGTTACGTAACTTGGCACAAAGGACATTATGGTTTACAGTATCGAAGGCTTTACTATAGTCCAGTATAACTAAGAGTGTAATATTATTGTCGTCTATTTGTTCCCTTAGATCATCTGCAATTTTTAAAATAGCTGAGGTGCAGCTTCTGTTTTTCCTAAAACCTGACTGACAATTGTTTAGCATTGCATTGCCAGACATAAACTTATTAATCTGATCAGCCATTAAATTCTCAAAGCCTTTTGAAAGATAGGGTAAAATGGAGATGGGCCTATAATCAAAGTATTCCTCGTCCCGAATAACTTTAACAAATTTAAAGAAATCGCCATTTGGCAACACAGAACGCCCTAAAACACCATTATATCCTTCCACAGCTGCTGTCGTGCGAGTATTTTCCTTATACACTGAAAAGTTATTGCAGCCTACCTAATTACAATTTCAGAAATAAGTTAATATTTTTAATATTTTACTTTAAGAGGTGTTACCTTCTTAATCCACTGCTTGTCGAAATAAGTTAAAAAATTGCGAAAATCGTTGTTAACATCAAACATAAAAATTCGAATCTTGATTTCGTGAAAAGCGCTTTCAATTAAATACGGAGGTAGCAATGGTAAAGCCAATATTTTGTGAAAATCCGAACTAGCTAGTTTTGAATTCCTAATAAATTCTAGCAAGGACTTGCGTTTGCTCATATTTCTTCTTAATACTTGGCAAAAATGGAACCTTAAATCGAAAAAAATGTAATCGAAAATAAAAACGGCAATTTACATACCAGCAACCAACAGTTTTATTGTTATTATTGTTGAAGGCTTCAAATCGAATACATTTTCTTTGATATATTGTAATAATTCTTCATAACTTTTTTATTTTTATACCCTTGCAGAGGGTATTATGATTTCAGTCAGAAGTTTGCAACGCAGTGAAGGAGACGTTTCCGACCCCATAAAGTATATATATTCTTGATCAGCATCACAAGACGAGTCGATCTAGCTATGTCCGTCTGTCCGTCTGTCCGTCTGTCCGTCCGTCTGTCCGTCTGTCTGTTTCTACGCAAACTAGTCTCTCAGTTTTTGAGCTATCGGGATAAAACTTTCCCAAAAGTCTTCTTTCTATTGCAGGTAGTATATATGTCGGAGCCGACCGGATCGGACAACTATATCTTATAGCTCCCATAGGAAGGATCGGAAAAAAAAAACTTTAAAAAATTCTAGCTTCGGCGTTTTTTGAAATATTACCTTCTACTTTTGGGGATGTTATTTTTTAAATATTTATGAATTTCGAATTAATTATTTAAAAAATCGGACTACTATATCATATAGCTGCCATAGGAACGATCGGAAAATTAATGGAAAAGTAATAGGAAATAAATTCTAGCTTCTTAGGTTTTTATTGTATTATCTTCTACTCTAGGATATGACTCTTTTTAAATATTTCCGAATTTCAATTTTAATTGGATCAAAATCGGACGACTATATCATATAGCTGCCATAGGAACGATCGGAAAATTAATGAGAAATATTAGAAAATTGAACATTTTTGCGAGTTGTTAATTAATAGGAATGATCTGCAAGGGTATATAAGCTTCGGCTGGCCGAAGCTAGCTTCCTTTCTTGTTTTTATTCATTAAAATGGAAAATACTGGAAATACTATATATGGCGCGATTAAAAAAAAGAAATGTCTTGCCTGCGGCACAGCTTGACCTTTCCATCGTTAAGCATGTTAAATATTATATATTTATGAATTCATTAATATTCTATTTGTTTGGAAAGAATGCAGTTATTTACCTCCTCAAATTATTGAATATAAATAACAAGTAGCTGTTTAAAGCACCCTTTTTGAACTATTTTAAAAGTTCCATCCATTAGGAATCTTCTATTCTGTGGAGGTCTGTTTTCTTTTATTCCAATTACACAGGCCGACAAAATGTGACATGGGTGACAGGTTTGGGCACTGTTTGTGAATCGTCACTGTGAAGGAAGAAAGAAAAACAATTTTAACAAGAAAGGAAGCTAGCTTCGGCCAGCCGAAGCTTATATACCCTTGCAGATCATTCCTATTAATTAACAAATCGCAAAAATGTTCAATTTTCTTATATTTCTCCATAATTTTCCGATCGTTCCTATGGCAGCTATATGATATAGTCGTCCGATTTTGATCAAATTAAAATTGAAATTCGGAAATATTTAAAAAGAGTCATATCCTAGAGTAGAAGATAATACAATAAAAACCAAAGAAGCTAGAATTTATTTCCTATTACTTTTCCATTAATTTACCGATCGTTCCTATGGCAGCTATATGATATAGTAGTCCGATTTTTTAAATAATTAATTCGAAATTCAGAAATATTTAAAAAATAACATCCCCAAAAGTAGAAGGTAATATTTCAAAAAACACCGAAGCTAGAATTTTTTTAACGTTTTCTTTTCCGATCCTTCCTATGGGAGCTATAAGATATAGTTGTCCGATCCGGTTGGTTCCGACATATATACTACCTGCAATAGAAAAAAGACTTTTGGGAAAGTTTCATTCCGATAGCTCAAAAACTGAGAGACTTGTTTGCGTAGAAACAGACAGACGGACAGACGGACAGACGGACGGACAGACGGACAGACGGACAGACGGACATGGCTAGATCGACTCGTCTAGTGATGCTGATCAAGAATATATATACTTTATGGGGTCGGAAACGTCTCCTTCACTGCGTTGCAAACTTCTGACTGAAATCATAATACCCTCTGCAAGGGTATAAAAATTCCAAAACAATTCACAAAAACCTGATGAGTGTCCTAAACAGTAAGGACACAAGGTGTCTTTGGATCAAAAATGCATTGTTGAAGAAAATATTTTTATTTAATTTTTAAACGCTGTTCACAAATGAAGATTTTTAAACTTTGCTGTGACTTTAAAATTTTGAATGCGCCCACCTCCTCTTGTGGTTGAGTTAAATTGAATTTTCCAAAACGACCGTATAAAACAGACATGTAACTATTTAATTCCGAAAAGATTTCCAAAATTGGTTAACCACTCTTGAAGATATATCCCAAAAGACGAAGAAAATTTGTGATTTTCTTAAATTAAAGATACCGCAAATACCAGAGCTGATGGACTATAGGCGTAGTGGCAACTTATGCTTAGAAAAGCCTCATTTATCGAAATAAAATGGTGGCAGGCCTGGACACCGACCCATGTCACATTTTGTCGGCCTGTGTTATTATTTTTAAAGAGGAAAGTATGCAAAAAGCTTGTTTTTCCTCCTCGAATATACAAGCGATAAAGAATGGCAGTGGATTTGACATATCCTTGGTTAGACCAAAAGAAGTCCACACATGCTCAAAATTGAATGGCTCTATAACTTGCACTGGAAGTTGAGGTGAAGTAATGGAGGTTTGGCTGGCGATATATTGTAAGCCGCGTTGGAATTT